>NC_056731.1:487283576-487375465 GCF_019279795.1 Protopterus annectens
TATATATATATATATATACTGTCCTTATTTTGGGCTTCTGTCCTAATTTTATTAATGGGTTTGTCCAGATTCTTATCATACAAGGTTGAGAGGTATGAATAATGTAGCTGACTGTTTTCAGCTGTGCTGCACATCTCATTGTAAGGTGTTTTCACGGGCTACGAGGGACCCGCGAATACCTCTCCACTGTTGACTCCTTATTTTTGGAAACACTTGTGGTTACTTCTTTTTAGGTTTATAGGAGCAGTATTTGACAGTCATTGGTATTTCTTACTTGTTGTCCCACCTGTTTGGTGTTTGTATGAGTATGGCCTCAGAATTTTGGTCCTTTTTTTCATTACAGTGTGGTTTTTCTGGCAATTAGTGGCACTTTCTTCATGACAGAAGACAGACAAAAAAAATGATGACAGCATTTGAGAAAGTTCATGCTATTGAGGAACCCTTTATTCAGTCATCTTGAATTTAGACAAGCAACATTTAATAATTGTCCCTACTTTTAGGTCTTTGTCCCACTTTCATTCATTGTTTTGTCCTGAGTTCCTGCACTAAGATATTGAGAGGTATCCTCCTGTGGTGTCAGCAGATTTTGACACTCAACCATTCAGACTCACAGTAAATAAAGTAATCTTTTTCCAGGATGTTGGCTGCAATTCTGTGGTACACAGTAAATAATATATTTTGTATATCATTATCTATGCCGATGCTACAGTTGCCAGACTGTCTTCATTACATTGTCTTATCTCCTTCCACATGGAGAATCACTAACTTGTACATGTCTTATATTTGTATTTGGGAGTTGTGCCCTGAATCTTGGGTGTCCAGGATTGGCCATGCATTTTCTCTGTTCCTCGTGGAGCTTGTGGTTCTCTAGCACATCGCTGGGGGCTGGAGCTGCTGGGTGATGGTGGGCATTGAGGTTTCAGACTTCATGTTATTCAGAGGCATGGTAACATGAACCTTTTGTTCTAGTAGACTTCCAAGTTTGTGGTGGCACTGGTTGTGGCCATAGGGGTTAGTAACACTGTTTGTAGGTAAGAATCTTCAGTCGCAGTTTGGTTGTGATTTAAACCACATTCACATTGATAACTTTTTTAGCATTTCATTGCTTCAAATGTTTTAACTCTCTAGGAATACAGAATAACTGTTGCTGGGGGGTGCTGTCCACATGGACAAAATCTTTAGTATAAAATTTTCTCGTTTCTCTGTTGTCTTGGTAAATAAAGTGAAGGCATCTGCATATACTGCCTTTTAGTTTTTTTTGGTGGGGGTGGGACATGGGCTAAGACACTGGTCTCACCTTCGATAACCACATCGCCACAACAGTTAGGAAATCTTCTATGTGGCACACCTCATCACTAAGGGTTTTTCATCCAGAAAAAAGGAGGTCATTGTCCCACTGTACTCATCCCTCATTAGACCCATTATAGAATACAATGCCCCATTTGATATGTACCTCTCAAGACATCTGCAACAACTGGAAAGGCCGCAGAAATACCTCACTAAAAGAATCACAGGCCTAAAGCAGATGCCCTGTGCATACTGTCTAAAAGAACTCTACCTATACTCTGTCACATATTGTCTACTCAGAAGCAATCTCTGCTTAAAATACAAGGCCATGTCAAACCTGGAGCTGTTGGACATGCTACACTTAAAGAAATCCCAATCCCTCAGAGCCAGATGCTCCAGGGATCTAAACTTTGTCACCACAATGAACAAAACATGCTAGAGGAATAGGTTCCTGACCCAGAGACTCCCCAGACTCTGGAATAGACTCCCCATACATTTCAAGCAGAGTGCCTCTTTGGCCCTCTTCAAAAGAAACCTTGATGATTGGATGGGAGATAGGAATCACATCAGTCGCCCTGCTAGACAGGGGTCCAGAGAAGTAAATATTGTGAGAAGAAATAGCCAGGGAATTGTTATGGCTAGGCTTGTATAGGTCCTAGGGTCAGTAGCCTAGTAGCAACCTATGAAGCTATGAACCTATAAGTCAGGATGCAGTTTACGGGTGTGGCTCATGGGTGAGAAATGATTCCTGGTGATGGCTGTTTGGCTCATGGCTCATGTGTGTAGTGTGATTAACAGTCATGGGGCATTTTCTTTTGTGAGCTTTTCCTAAGTTATATACAGCCTTGTCATTCTGTGGCATTCCTATTTATTTTATTATTTTATTTTATTTTACATTTGTTGACCGGGAGAGTCCAACTGGATTACAAGTCCATTTTCAGTGGAGGCCGGGGGAGAAAATCTCCAAGAGAACAATTTTTTACAAAACATAGTTTTAAGGACAGACTTTTGACATACAATTTCCATAGAAGAGACTTTGACATACATATTAACTAACAGATAGGATACATTCGTTCTCTACAATATAATATTACATTTTAGAAGATATTCCTAAGTTTAGGATTCCTGTGATAGATTTACTATCACAGTAAAAGCAGAGAGACATAGAATAAGGCTCCGAGAGAGCAGATGATGCTCGCTATAGTTAAGAAGGATGACAAATTGATTTACTATGTCTTCGCCTGATTTTAGTTGAGAAGGATAACAAATTGATTTACAATATGTCTTCTCCTGGTTTTAGTTGCTTATGGAAAGCACAACATTGCTGGGGTAGTTTTCCCTAACTCCTGGAGAGATGGGATGAACAGTTTGAATTTGTTAGTGGGTTATTTGGTAGGTCTTCTTTTGCCATTTGTTTCACATTGTGGGGAGTGGTCTCCTTATTTTGGTGATGGAAAGTTGAGAGTTAAAGGTTATGACTTGTGCCTTTTCCTGCCCATTTTGCAGATGAAACATGTTAGCATGGCTACAGGTATGCATTATGGTTAAAGTCTGGGTACCAGGTAAGGGGGATACGTATCTCCTCTTATTTTATTAGGGCTGCAGCTGGAGTAGCATCTGTGCATGTCAGCGTGGGTCTGGGCTGCATGTAGAGTATTTGTTTTGTGCACATGCCCATAGGTGCTGTAGGCATGTGTTGGTGCACTAAGGTGCTCTGGCTGACAAGCCATTCCATAGGGATCAGAGTTGGTAGGCGCATTGATGAGTGGGTTAGTCATTCCTGAACTAGGACGTAACACTATGTGTCCTACGGTGCAGAGGTCACCTATTTGTGAACTGATATAGAGGGTGGGCAGATTGTCTGCAAATATGTATTATGTAATTCAGATGACTTACGTTTCTCATTTATTTGCTGATGGAGGTGTTATGATGGGTGTTTCAGCTGCTGGAGTGCTACACAATGAGGTCACAGATGGTTTCAGCTATGAATTTGTATCACCTGGTGGTCCAAAGGAAGTAGGTTCATCAGGTGGTTGTTGTTGCAAAGGGTTTTTTGACTGTTGGAAGTGCACAGATTGAGGTCATGGATCACAATGAGGTCACAGATGTTGAAGTGCAGAGTAGCCATTAGTTGGTGGCCTGAAGGAAGTCCATTCAAAATGTGATGGATTTCACTGAGGTGGATGTTCCTGCCACTGGAGTGGTGCACAGTGAGGTCACGGGTAATCCCACTTTATTTATTAAGGCACATCAGAGTATGGATTGGGAGAGATGTGGGGACAGTTGAGGAGGAGATATATCGGGGGCATGGTGAAGCAAGTTTGGAGATTGTTTATGGGGAGTTTGGAGTTGTTCACAGGTAGGGTGGAGGTACAGCAACATGAGGTTGGGTTGCATTTTGTGGGCATGGTAGATGGGTTTGTTTTTCTTGTGGCAAGGCTAGGCCAATAGATTGCTCAGTGGCCGTGCTTCTTTGGGAGTTCAGCGCTGTTCTCCATTGGATTGGGCAGCAATGGCAGGACTAAGTGAAGGGTTTGGCAGAGCTTGCAAGGTATGCATGTGGGTGAGGATGGGTGAGGAACTGGTTACTGTTTATGCAAAAGTATGAAGGTCTGAGCAAGGGGGTGACTAGTGGATGCAAGCCATGGTTGTTTGACATTAATATAAAAAAAAAAAAAAAGAGAGAGAGAGAAAGAAAAGAAAAAAATTTTGAGGGGTGAAGTTTCAGGACAAGGGTGGATTAAGGATGTCATGGAGCTTGTTGGGCCCCTTAATTTGGCATCATTGTGAGGTAATGGTTTTGGCTTGTTTAGTACAAGTTGTTGGGAATACTGTTAATTTTTGATTGGACAATAGGGCAGGAGGTTTTGGTTTTAGTAGGAAAGGTGTGTTAGGTTGGCTTGGACTAATTAGATGTGGTACAGGATTCCAGGGCAGTGTGGATAGGAAGATATATAGTATGGTACTGTAAATGTTTAATTTGTGTTGAAGCTTGGAAACAAGGTTAGGCAGTTCAAGTGGTCAAGGTGGATTTAGGTCCGTTCACTATACTTGTGTAGGTGACTAGGTTATGTGACTTTACTGAAGCTGGGATGGGGGGGTTATATGGTTGAACGGTTGGGTTACATTTGACAGTGTGAAGACTGATAGGCTATGGCTATTGTCAACATAAGTTTTGCTGTAGGGGGTTGGCATGGGTAAATGGAGGTTCACTTGGTTGCAATTTTGGGGGGGTATTCGTGTTATGGAGGACTGAAGTCATTAAGAGGGTGGTGCATTTGTCAGCAATGCTATGTGGTTATCAGATGTTTACTTTGTAGTAGACGGTGATTATGGGGGTTGGATTCCTATTGAACTGAGTTGTTGGGGAGGTAATGTCACTTGGTTGTTATTGCATCCTTCGGGTAGTTAAAGGATTCTGCAGTTAGGCAGGATGGCTTGTAGTGGGGCTTGTTTTGTTTTGGAAGGCGTTGGGCTTTGTAGTGTTTTGGTGGTACATTTGGCAGGTAATGACCTGGGAATAATTATGAAGTTACTGTTGATAGTTAGGATATGTGAAGATATGTTTGATTTACAGATGTTTTACAAATGGAATGGATCATTAGTTTAGTTTCAGCTGATTAGGCAACTGGTTGTTTTATATGATAGGGTTTGGCATATTGATGACAGGGATCCAGTTTAGTTCACAGAGAATTGAGTATACCAAATGATGTTTGGCTTCTATCTTTTTACGCTACAGTTTTTTTTTTTTTGGAAGGTTGTTGGGAGTTTTGCTACGAAGGAGGGGGAACAGCCTGGTCAGGCTGGTGGGTGGAGAAGAGGGACAGGCTTGTCCCACTTCTGTTCCCCCTATGGTTTTGGAGGTTCTTTTCAATGAGTTGGGAAATGCAAATGAGTGGTTGGACGCTGCTTGATAAATAAAAGTAAGTGAGCAAAGGTAAGGATGCTGCATACTTGGTTGAGGTGAGAGAGGTCACGCTGCCCTAAGTTAACAGTTATATGGTTTCTGTGATTATTGACCAACTAATATTTTCATTTATTAAAGTTATGTTTATGGAATCTTAGTAAATGTCATCAAATGTCATTTGGTGTAATGTGTTTATTGAAGGGGACTGGGACAAATGAGGTTTGGTAACAAACTAATTTGTCCAGGGACATCTTCAGGTGGCATTTAGATAGAAGTAGTGATGGGTTTTATGAGGGTAAGGGAAGAAGCTAGTTGTGAGGGGAGAAAAGGGTTAAATAGGGAAGTAGGATGATTGGGATGATTGGGAGGATATGAGGTAAGGGTAGGGAGGGGCTTAATAAGTTTTTGTGAGAGTATAATTGGGTAAGGAATCACATTTTGGCATGAACTTGCTACCTGCCCTTCCTCCCCATTTGGAGCATTGGGGATTGTGTTGTAGTTGTAATTTGGAAGGCAATGAAGAGGGGCATACTTGTCCCTCTTTTGTTCTCCCTCTGGTCTTGGAGGTTCATTTCAATGCGTTGGGAAATGCAAGTGAGTGGTTGGACGCTGCTTGATAAATAACAGTAAGCAGAGATAAGGATGCTGCTTACTTGGTTTGGGTGAATAGGGTCACGCTGCCCTAAGTTAACAGTTATATGGATGTCTATGCTGTGATTAATAAATGAAATACTAGTTTGTCAATAAAGTTATATGTATGGAATTTTAATAAAGGTAGTCAAATGTCATTTGGTGTAATATGTTTATTGAAGGGGACTGGGACAATTATTTTTCTTCCTAAATAAACAGTTTGTGGTAAAACTGGCAAAGTAGTTTTGAAGTTTTGAATCTGTGTTTGATTACAGTAAAACTGATGAATGTGTGAATAGAATGACAAGAAAGAATTATAAATTTATGGAAGTCTGTGACTCATGGAATATAATCACTTGTAAGCATAAATAGCTGGAAAGCATACATGAAGTACTTTGCAGCTGTAAATAACTAGGATTTGGGTTTGAAAATTTTAGAATTGATCCATTACCTGTCCTACACTCAACTTTTATTATTAACCTAAAACATTTTGTTCACTTTACATTTCAGTAGTTGTCCTAGTGATTCTGCTGTATTTATCTTGGCCACTGTAGAACTACATTAGGCTATGTTTGTTGATTTTGTTGCAGTGAGTCCATATGGGATGAACACTGCTAGGTGGTCAGTTACCTACACAATAACTCTGTTAATCACTGGGAACCTGTTGAATGCTTGACTGAATGAATCCAGATTCTTCTTATTTCTTCTAAAATAAACTAAATATACATTATTTCTGTACCTCCCTTCCTGACTGTCTTACCTGAGCTATGTACATACAATAAATGTTATAGCTGTTCTCTTGCTACTGTTAGTGGTGATTTGGATTGTTGAATAAGCAACTGTCTGGTATTTTTCATTCTTTACTGACACAGTTTCTGTTGGCAATAAATGATGCATGCAATGTTGTCACAGTCAAATTTTGTAATAAAATGCCAGCAACCACGTTTTTTTTTTCTCTTACCTTCACCACCATTATTTAAACAAGACTGACCTTGTTAGTCAGACTACTTGTTGAAAGGGGCAGGCACATCCAGGTCAATCTATCTTATCTGCCAACAACTTCATCAGTATTTGTCAGCATTTTCCCGGTGATTCCCTGAAATCAGTGGTTGTACACAGAAGGCTGCAACTGTCACTGCCTTGAGGACTGTATCCTATTGTATGGCAGCTGTGCGGGCGCGGTTGAGAGCCTAGTATGAATGCCATGCAGTGTATATTGTCAACGGTAGGTATAACAAACAATACTGATAACTGCGGTCACTCACACAGACTCCTTATTTCACATTTGCTGAAGCCTAAGTCTTCTTTTCTGAATTTCAGGTTGCTGCTTCCCCCAACTTTGCTAGTGCCTCTTGTTATATAACCAGTCTGAAGGAAAGGAGAAATGGAAGGCTGCATATTTCTACTATTGCAGGAGCATGAACAGTTATTTTTGAAGTTGGGAAATTGTTCTGGGATGAGTCAGGATGCAAGGGACAGGCTTGATAGTCTCTTCTTCATTGTTTAAACCAAAATCTTGTCTGTCACGTATGCAGATCAACAGCTGGTAGAGTTCCATTTTCCAGCCTTTTAGAATTTGTGACGTTATGTTATACTACTTATAAATAATATAAACAGTAGATTCTCTGTCTATATTATGACATTACACACTCAGTGCAGCACAGCTTACTTTGCTTAGCAAACATTTTTCTAAGGTAGTGCCAAGTTTTGTGCAGTCAACCTAAGATGATCTTGGTTGTCAGAGGAAGGGATGAGAAAATGAGATATGGGCAGTGGAATTTCTCTTGGAACTGAGGGTTAACACTAGCATTTAGGCAGTGAATGGAGTTTTGAACCCACACTAACTTCAGCAGGGTGACACGGTCATATTGCAGACCATTTTGAGACAGGCATAATACTTCAGCTTTGTCTGTATTCAGCAGCTTTGAGACAAAAGCAGTGTAACAGTGGTAGTTGCTGGTCATACTACTGAACACAGAAAGCCGTGTGTTTCAGCTTGATGTACTACTGCCAGGTCAGCATGACACATCAGAATTTCTAAGTATCCTCTGATCACGGTAATAATTTGATTAATGGCCTGCTATTTCAGTCCTTAGATCTTGATTGGCATGTTTCATTTCTAAAGCTAAGGAGCTCATTTCTTTCTTGGAATGCACATTTAATAGCTGCTCTGGACCAAGAATATTTGACATACTTTTACATCTATATTGTCTAACTATGTATTGTATATCCATTATAAGTGCCTAGTTTTATTTCTTTTCTTTTGTCTTTTTGGCCTCTTTGCCACCCCCCCCCCTTTGCTTCTTTTTTCCTCTCCTTTTACTGTCATTCTGACAGCCTTACCAGTCCCCCGTGACCTTTGTTGGCTCATCCAGCACTTTATTTCACCCTGGTCTAATGCCTGAATTTTACCTGGACCAGTGAAGATCCTAAGAAAGTCCTGGGGGCTGCTGTTCTGCCACTATCCCCCCCCCACCCAGTTACTATGGTGTAATCTGGGGTTGGGTGTACAATGGGGACATGTGAGATTTCACTCCTCCGCCACAGCAACTTGGCCATGTCATCCCCCATTTCCCCATTTTTGGACACTTCCCTTGTTAAGATCCTTGGCTTCCATTAGGATCACCATCTGAGATGTCCACAAAACTACCTTCTCCCCCAGGGATGATGGCTCCCATCCCTCCCTGACAGTCCAGATGTTACCTGAGCCACTAATCAGACCTGTGTTGACTGGATCATTGTCAGGGCTTTATCCCTCTTTGCTACCAGAGTGGCATCCCACTTTGCTCTTGAAAATGCACTCTTACAATCACAAAAGTTAACCTCGTACTGTCTCTCTCAAGTGGTCTGAAGAGTTATATCTTTACAAAGAAGATTTATTTAACAAATTCATCTTTTTAGAGCTGGGATTTGAGAATGGTGGCCTTTGCACACAGAAAAGTGTGCACAAGCTAATTTTCATGTAAATAATTGGTTAACTGAAGAAAGTGTATTTGTTATAATAATTGTTTGAACGTGCTCCCACTGTTGTTCACTCTCACAGTTGGAATATTTAGAAATGCAGGTGTGTAGGGAGCACATAAGTCTTAGTCTCTATATTTTAATTGAAATCAGTGCAGTTTGATGGCGTGTGACTGATGTACTGAATCTCAGTTTTAGTATACTTCAGTGTTTGCTTTTTAAACTCTAAGCTGTAGTACTTAAGTACTATACAGGTGTGGTACACATACCAATATCCTGGTACAGTATTTCACTTTCAATCTATGACATTCTCAGGTTCAGAGATGACTATGCTTACAAAAGGCTAGTAGAGGAATGACTGGCCTCCCCCGAGCTGTTGGACTGACAAGGAAAGAGACCTTAAGCCAGTGGATTAGAAGGGCCAAGCCTCCATAGGACATTCAGGCTACAAAAAAAATATATATGGTTGGTGGTGAGAGAAAAGACTGACTTCAGCAGCCATGCTGGGTAAGAAAGAAAGGAGATAGCCCTTGCTGGACTGCTTTCCTTCTTCAGGGAAAGATGAATCAGTGGCCTATAGTACTTGGTTGTGTAGCTTTTCTTTAAATGTATATCATGTGGCAATGTTACTACATATCACCTTCTTCCATGTTTGTTTAGGTTCTCTGGGTAACCATTCATTACAGTAACTGTCCCTGACCCTGGAGCAAACTTAGGATACCATAGTTATAGTGTACGTACTGCTGTTGTAGTGGTGGGAAACAGGAGTGAGGTGACACATTGGGGGTCCTCAACATCTGATATGGTTGCTAGGGAAGTTCTTAACTGTCAATGTTAGAATGAAACCTCAGAGTAAGCCAACAGTTTCATGCAGGGTTTCAAAGCTTTGCTTTTTTAAATACTTGTAACAAAAAGAAAAAGGTACTTAGAGTTGAACTTTCACTTGGTACCAGTAAAAACAGGAACCAATGAATATGGATTGTATGTTGACTAACAATTTCTACTAACTTCCTCTTTGCAGAATATTTTGACTGGTAATGACGTTTTCTTATTCAGCTTTGGTGATGGAAATACTACAGCCATATCAGCATCTACAGTAATCAATAACAGGTAAGAAAGTTGTTTTGCATCTGATATATTTCACTGGAAAGCTTGTGTATTTTGATGCTTGGATTGTTAATTGCACATGCTGTTGCTGAACCATGAGCTCTGTAATACTGTGTCAAAAAATGAAATGGACATTGCTTGCAGACATAGTGATTTCATTCTGTATATATACTGCTGCTCAAACAACATATTAGTAGTCAGTTATATTAATGTTTTTGGTAAATGACCATTTATCCTAAACATGAACTTCATACCCAAAATCCACAAAAAGATGTTTATGATCCTCCATTCTGCACAATTATTTCAGTAACAGCCTATAAAACTGAGTAATTGGGAATTTTTGTAGACAAAAAGTTGCAAAGGTGACTGTTGAGTTTCCCATTGGCTTTGATTGATTCCTGGAATCTTTTCAACATTTTCAGAAATACTGAATATAACAATTATTTCATTTTTCTTTCTACTGATGTTAAAAAGACCTATTTACAGTTACTCCTTAGGCCCTCATCTGTGAATGTCGCAGGAATAGTTTACTTTTGTCTGGAGATATTCAGCCCATTGACATTGATCTAATTTGTTCATGGATTTTTTTCAGTATTGAAGGAGAATATTTTAGGCAAAGCACAGGGGTTGCCATGAGTGCAGCTTGTACCCCTATTTTTGCTAATCTTATTTTATATTATTGGGAAGCCAAATTTATTTTAAATTCTCCTTTAAAAAAGTACTTGAAGCTCCACTTGAGGTGCCCGAATGACTTGTTTATTTTATGGCCAGGTTCAGCTACGAAATGACAGTGTTTTTGGACAACTATAGACTTTTTGAGGATTACTTTTAATTTTTATTTCTAGCATTGATTATTTGGATGTCACTATTTTCACAGATGACAGTAGCATATTTTACTGTTCTTCGGTGTATAGAAAACCAACTTTTCGAAAAGTGTTTATTTTTTAATAGTAACCATGTTTTGTAACTGGTTAAGGGACATATTATGTTTGTATATCCCATATGGTGTCTGATGACGCCATGTTTTTTTTAGGGAATGAAAATTATTAAAAATATGTTTCTGGGTAAGGGTCACCTGACACTGTTTTTGGGTGACATTTTGAATGAAATTTTGATAGATAAGACTGAGAGATTAACCGGCGTTATTAAAAAGCTTTTGGTCAAGATTTGCGGTCTTGCTCAGAGTTAGTTGCACTTGGATAATCTCGGATGCATTATGCTAAGCAACTAGCCTGGAGGTGTGGATATCCTTAATGAATATGGACACGCCTCTGCCTTTAGTGTTTCGGTCCAGGTTAGGTGGCCGAAAGGTGTGGCATGAATTATAGCCTGGTACTGCAGGGGTGCTGTCTGGAGCCTTGAACCAGGTCTCTGTCACTGCACAGATGTCGATGTTCTCCATTTTAAGGAGTGCCTCGAGTGAGTGCATTTTGAGGTTTAGACTTCTAGCATTGAGTAGCATTACCCTCAGATTCTTCTTGCCTGTACCTGTTAGGGTGGTGAATTTGTCATTTGAACCTTGCCTAAAAAAGGCACTATAGGGGTGGCAAGAGCCTTAGCCAGTATCTGGAATCCCATGGGCGACAGGTGCAGGCCATCTCTGGCAAAACATTGTGTTTTGTCGATCATGTCATCCCAGGCAGACAGGTACTGGATTCCCTTTGAATGACATCATAAGCTTTGCCAATTGTTGAAGTCAATCATTTTGTCCTTATACTTTGGTATCATTCTGGGTGAAGGCAGGATGCTACTCCGGGCTAGGGTCATACCTGCCTGGGCCACATGATTCGAGAGCTCTTCCATGTCTCTTTTCATGTAGTCCAGGGAGGTACATCTCAAGTCATTCACTCCAACATGGACAATGACAGAGTCGTATTTGTACTTGTTGTGGAGTGACTTGAGTGCATGCATTATGTGGTGGATCATGGCACCCGACAGGCAGCTGACTGTAATTTTCTCCTTGTTCAGCCTGGTGAGTGGGACATCAGTGTGCCTGACTATAGAGTCACCTATGACTAAAGTCTTGGGTACGTTGTCTTGCCTTAGGAGCTGTTGTTGGGTGGCACACTGGTGTTGTGAGCTATGTGTCACTTTGGTTGTGACTGGTGTTTGTTTGGATTTCTGCTTTGGAGGTCCTTGTTGCTTGGGCAGGTTAATGTTAATGATGGGAAACAGAAGGTTTACCCCAGGGATCACTTCAATGGCTCTGCTGGACAGAGGCACAGGGAACTAATCTAAGGGGGTGCTGAAAGCCAACACATTCCTGCTAGGGTTATAAATGCCTTCGGGCAGATAGCCTAGTACCTACCTATGAACCTGTGAACCTATGAACCTCCACATATGTGGGTTTAGTGTTGCTTTGCATGGGTGTTGATGGTGTGGGTTTTGAAGGGCTATGTGTTGCTTGAGGTGTAGTGCAGGTGTTAACCTTCTCCTCTTGTCTAGCACAACATTGGCTGGATTGAGCTTTGCTTCCAGGTTGGCTATGTAAGTGCATCTCTCGCAGGTTGTAGTGTTGGGTGGTAGGAGGAGAGGGTTGTCTGTGTACATGAGGCAGTTGCTGCATTGCCCCAGTATGCCCAGAATCACCAGATGGACATAAGAAATCACCGGAAGCTGACTCTTGGACATGCCTGTTTAGGTGCTTTTTTGTAAAGTACAAGAGCTGTTTTCCCTTACCTTTGAAGGTACTTTGCAATTATAGGCTGTTTAGTGCCTATGATTAATTTCTCCTTATTAACAAGGAGAGTTGAGTGCTTGTATTAGGTTTAAGGCTTCCTAGTGCTTTCCAGCAGGTTCTAGAGCAAGTGCTAATCACAGGAGTTCAGATTTTAGTGCTACCACTGAGAAACCAGCTAGTTCTAAGGGAATATTTGAAGAGCAGACTTTCTGGCACCTGGAATAGTTTAACCATAGCCCCTAGGTGCTGCACGATGCAAAAAATGCGCAAACACCCGTGTTTTTAAGCCAGAAAGTTTAAAGGGATAGAAATCAGCCCAAAACGGCTAAAATTACAATTTCAGAGCTGGAAACCATTCCCACTGGTAAGCAATAGGACTTTCCTCTACCACAGCAAGGTCTGGATAGCTCTGAACACAGAAAATAAAGTCCTGAAACCAGCAAAGCCTGGGATCTGGACTATACTAGCTAGGAAAGGTGGGAAATGAGCAAACAAGATAGTATTTTTTTTTTTGGTTAAAACAGGCTAAACAATGCAATAATACACTAAATAAACACAGAAAAGGCTAACACACTTGAATGTGTAGCCCTAAACAGTAAATACTGTTAAAACTCTACAAAATTAGCAATTTAAAACTTTTTAAATGAAGCAAGACAAGTGCACAACTGAAAAACGATTTAAGAGGCAGTAATACAGTAGAATAAGTACCTAGTCTACATATACAGAGAAGTCTATATATACAGAAAAGCAGCTAAAACCCACTAAAGCAATTCAGATGCAGTGCAACCTGGAGCACTTGAGTTGTAGCAATATTAAGGCAAATACAATCTTAATAAATGCACTAAAATATACTCTAGATTTCCAAAATGTTTGAGAAGCACAGTCAGAACACAAGGCTATTCAGACAATTTTTTTTTTTTTTGCCAGCATGTTCTGTTAATGTCACTGACAAGGTTGAGATCCCTAGAGTGAGTGGCTGTAGTGCCATTTAATTTATGGATGTGTAGCAATTTCATCAGGTCGGGGTCAGATACTGCCCTGTATGCCAGACACAAATCACCTCTCTATATCCTGTATGATACTCAGTGCAATGACAGGGCTTTCAGTCTATCCATGTAGGTCATGGTGTGAACACCCTGTATCTTCTTAATGAGAAACGTCTGTGGTCTCTCCAGTTTCTGCAAGTGTCTGGAGAGATTCATGCAGAACAGTGCACTGTACTCTATTAATAGACTGATTAGGGTCAAGTAAAGTGGGGTTATAACATCTTTAGATCTGGATACGATGCCTTTACTTATGAGATGTGCAATGTAGAAATTTTTCCTCACCACCATGGAAATCTGGTGGTCAAAGTTCAGATTGCTGTTGACCTGTGTTCCCAGATCTCACGCCACTGGGCTTGAACTTAGAGGGGTGCTGTCAATATTGTAATTAGTGGGGAATTCTGCTTTGCCAAGTAGGATAATAGTACAGTTTTTTGTATTTAGTTTTAGACTGTGACTTTGGCACCGGTCATTTTATTTGTTTGTGTTAGCCCCTCCTGTAATATGGTAACATCATTGAGGGTCTCAATGATTGCACCTAGTTGACAATCCTCTGTGAACTTAGTAAGCCAAAGGCCATCTATTTTAGCCTGGACTTCTGAGAAATAGATACCAAATAGTAAATGGCCCAGTACAGATCCTTGCAGTATGCCATTGGTGACAGGTCTACTGGTAGAGGTGGAATCGCCAACTCTGACAGTATGTGTTCTGTTGGTGAGCCAGTTAGTTACCCATCTAATGATTTAAGGGTTAACACCTATCTGGGAGAGTTTTCCAATGATACCTGAGTAGGGGACTCTGTCAAAGGCTTTGGCAAGATCCAGATAGGTCTTACCTTCATCCAAGGCTTTGGTGACCTTCTTGAAGAAGTCTGCCAGGTTCAATAAGCACAATCTACCCTTAATGAACCAAACTGGGTTGGGTCTAGAGTCTGAAGGTCACCTATGTCTTTGTTGATAAGGTCCATGATGATCCTTTCCATGTCCTTGCATATGAGGTGGGTTAGACTTATGGGTCTATAGTTCCCAGGGTTGGTTTATGGCCCCTTTTTATGCAAGGGGATTACTGTTGCTATTCTCCATTCTGCTGGTGTAAAGCCAGTTCTCAGGCTGTGGTTAAAAGGAATGGCAAGTGGGTCAGCTAGGTTCTCTTTTATATTGCTTAGTAAGCAACCTGGGATGTTGCCTGGTTGGCCTTGGAGAGGAGAGATATGACTTGATCTCTGGAGATACTAGGTAGAGAACTGGTGTTGGGTATGCTTTGGGGTATGGCTGGTGGTGATGGGGCGGCGATGAAATTTGCACCAAATCTGTCATCTAGCAGGTTGGCAATTTCGTCTGGTATAGTGTGAGTGGTACCATCTGCTACCAATTTGCCACATAGCTGGGAATTCCCTTTTAGATTTCAGATGTAGTTAAAGAATGCCTTATGATTGTCCTTGGCTAGGGATGCTATTTTAGCTTCATAATTAGCTTTAGTGGACTTTGCAAAACTTCCAATTTGCTTGTGCAATCTGTAGAGGGAATTCTTCTTCTACAGAGACAGTTGTGTCTTGTTCTGGGACATCAGTGTCTCTTTGTTTTACAATCTGTTTATACTAGATGTTCACTGAGGTGGTTTGTTTTTTCAGGAGGGCCTGGTTTTAATCCAGTCATATACAGCTGAGTATATACAGTTGCTAAGATGATTGAACATGGCACTTGTGTACATCTCTGCATAGGAATTATTATTGCCTGTGATTGCAGGGGGTATAAAACTTTTTATACTTTCACTTTGTAGGCTGTAGTTTGCTTTGGAGAAGTTCCTTGCCTTTTTTGTTCCTTTGGGGGTATGGGGTCCAGTAGTAACTTCAAAAGAGACTGAATTATGGTCCAACCTTACCAGGGAGGATATTACACAGGGGGCAGTACAGTGACCACCCATGTTGGTAAGTACCATGTCAAGGACATTAGACATTAGATCCCCTTGTGGGGGTGCAGACTGTCTGTTCTAGAACATTTGCATTGACAAATTACAGGAACCTCTGGGGGAGCATGTTTGAGCTTGTGTGTTACCCAATCAATGGATGGATAATTGAAATCTCCCAAGACTAAAGTTTTGAGCTGTATGTCAAGTGACTACAGTAAGTCCAGGTAGGCATCGTGCACTTCTTGGTTTATGATGGGAGACCTATACCTAGCAATGATGTGGTAGGGTGTTTTGCCTGTAGTTAATTGGGCATGCAGTAGTTTGAGAGAGTTTTACTGTTTAACCAGTCTCGATGTGTACTTTGCTTTAATGAAGATGGATACACTTCCACCTTTGGTTCCTTCATACTCACTCTGAGGTATGAATATCTGGAAGGCATTGTAGCCTTGCACAACTGGGGTGCTCTCCATGACCTTGAACCATGTTTCAGTGATTGTACAGATATCAGCATTTTCCAAAGTGAGGAGTGCTTCCAGGGAGTGCAGTTTCATGTTTAGACTCCTAGCACAGATTTATTGTATGCATTCAGTGTTTTGAATTCTTGCTAATGTGTATATGTCTTTGATTAGCACTCAGTATTTTGATTACCATACAATAAAATGTTACCATTGTAACCCATTCCTGCATTACATTTGTTTCTTAACATGTCAGTGCTCTGTCAGCCTATGCTACCAGTGTACATTGAAGTGAACTGTTAGCGTTTCATTGTGCTCTCTTGGTTGAGTAGTTAAGGTAAATAAATACATTTCTTTGTATCTTTCCTCCTAGCATAAGTATCACTCACATGTACACCGCTGCAGGATTCTACAGTGTCAGTGTGTCATTTAATCACAATGGTAGCAGCCTGCACTCCTTCATTGATATTCAGGAGCCACTTCGTAATCTGATTCTGACTGGGCCAAAGACTGTCAACCTTTCCACAAGGTGAGTTCTGTGCTAACAGTATGAATAATGCTCTTTCCCCATTTTTGCCTCTCCATCTTTCGCTTCCCTTTCTACATCATTAATCCAGTCCTCCCAGAAGGAGATGGTTGCATAATGTCATCATATTAAGGAAACGTAGATGCAAATTGACTAAAACCTAGCCTTTATTTCCATATTGGGAAATATGTTTGCACTAAGGCATATCCTGCTTCTTAATGGAAAGTGCTGTGTCATTTTAGTGCACATCTTACAAACTTGCAGGAATTACACAACACAGCACTTCATGAATTTGTAAGAATGTGTTATGCTGTAGCATTTAAAACAGCTGGATGAGCAAAAAATTGTGAACACTGGCTGCCATACTGTGATTTTTAGTAGCTTGAGCAAAGAAAGTAGAACTTTATGCTTTTGAAGATGCCAGTTCTGTGGTTTTGAAATAAGACAAACTGCATTATTGTGCAGATATATTGTAGAAACACTGATTGCTGGAGGAGGACACTGCAACTGCATAATTTCACAAACTGTGCTCTATTTATTGTTCGAGTTGAAAATGTTGCATTTGAAAGATTCTAACTCCTGATTACATTTATGAGCAAGTTAGTAGGACAAACACACAGAGCTGTTACAGAACGTTGAGATGAAGTATAAGGACAACTAGTTTACACTAACTCACCCTGGAGTAAACTATACATATTACATAGCAAATTAGTCATGTACTATGTACCACGAGAAATTATCTAACAATAACATAAATATGAACTGATAAGAAAAAAGATTAAGGAATAGGTGACAAGTGGAATTGAGTCTGGTCTGCAGACTAAGGGGGGAAAATGGGAAGTCTGAGAACCCCAAACTGGAACTGGTTATCTTTCTAAATTACATTAGGGAAAAAAAAGAATGGATGATATGTCACCAAATTTGTAGTAGATTTAACCTATGGGGTGGGATGGGAGGATGAGTATACAGAGAAAATTTAATTCCATCAGTAGTTAGAAGCTGGACAGTTGAAGTCTGATGTCAATACTTATATTGCACAGAGCAAGCCTTCCAGTAATAAATGGGTAGCAACCACAATTAATAACAAAAATTCTTTTAATGAGGAATAAATGAATAAGAAATAAGTACTTTCGTCCCTGTTAATTCAGGAGCTTCATCAGACAAATAACACCATTTCCACCCATTTAAAGAAATCCAAGTACTCACACCCCCTAACTTGACCAATCAAATGATTGAACATATTTCCATTCATAAAATAACTGGTCTATTTAAAGCCATCATACATAAAACAACCAAAGTCCCTTCATTTAACCCAAACAATAAATATGTGCAATCTCAATTATAGTGATAAAATAGACTGAGTGTGCAAAAGATACAGAAACATATAAAAATATGTAAAACTATAAAAATAAATATATGTATAAAATATGAAAATCTGTATAAAATATATAAATGTGTGTGTATGTACAGGGAAATTTCTAACATAACCATTATCTCTTCAATGCTCTAAGTTTCAATAAACATAAGATAGATACATGCTCATTCAAACATGACTATTGTGTTGCATTCAAATACATCTGCCACAATAATTCTTGTTTTTCCACTGTAAATGTCCATGCCCTACCCATGGGTGGAAATGGTGTTATTTGTCTGATGAAGTTCCTAAATTAACAGGGACAAAGGCGCTTAATTCTTATTCGTTTACTCCTCATTAAAAGAGTCTTTGTCATTAATTGTGGTTGCTACCCATTTATTACTGGAAGGCTTGCTTTATTTCATTGGTTTGTGGATTTGGAGTTGTTCTAATTGTTAAGGCTGACAGATAGAATTTTGTAAATAATTCTATGTCCTTGTAAATATTAATATGATCCACAGGCTTGTGTAACAAATGTAAGAAAACTGTGCATGTCCTGAGCTTCAAAAATGTAACCACAGTGCACCCTGCTGGAAGAAAGCTGATAAGTAAAGCATTTTATGACTGCTTGATCTCAAGCTCAGAGACAGTATGTCTGGGCTGGAAATTCTTTCTATTGTTTTAAGACAAGAGATAATTACTAGGTTTTACATGTAAAGTGCATTTTATTGCTGTGGCTTCCTGGCAGGTGCAGAGTACAAAAACAAATGTTAAAATTTTAAGTTCTGTGAGCCTGGGAAACTTAAGTAGAAGTGTCAAGAATTATGTAATCTGAAATGACTCAACTGTAAGGTGTATTAGCAATTTAAGACATTCTCAGAGAGAAAGATTGAGCATTTTGTATTTGTTTTCAGACCTGTTATCAACTCACCAGCACTTCTCATCTATATTTGCTTGCTCTGTAAGATATTTAGAGCAGTGATTTATCTTAGAGATAGATAGAAATAGTAAGATTAGTCTAACTGTTTTCTATATTTATGTCAAATGATCTTACAATATTGTTTTAAAAGTATTTTCCTGTAATTTCTGAACTCTCTGTTAGCACTGTGTTGATTCAATGAGTATTGTCTTGTGTTTTTATTATTTATTATTAAATATTTTTAAACCTTTCAACTGTGGCTGTTTTGTGTAGAGATATTTAAACTTTGAGAGTACTTGCATGTATTTGGTGATACTGTTTAAGCCACTCCAATAGCCTTAGCCCTGGGTTACACTTACTATTTGGATAACAGTAATAGCACAGCGTGGAATTGGTCACCCCTTGGGAAGGGCCTTATAGTAGCTGATAAGTAGTGGTTGGTGGCAGTGATTTCTATAGTCTGGGCAGGAGGGGGCATAGCTGGAGAACCTGTGCCAGCCTTCCCCAGGAGTGTCTGTGTGTTTGTATATAATTCATACCTCAAAGTGTGTGTGTGTGTGTGTGTGTGTGTGTGTGTGTGTGTGTGTGTGTGGCTGTTTTGTGTAGAGATATTTAAACTTTGAGAGTACTTGCATGTATTTGGTGATACTGTTTAAGCCACTCCAATAGCCTTAGCCCTGGGTTACACTTACTATTTGGATAACAGTAATAGCACAGCGTGGAATTGGTCACCCCTTGGGAAGGGCCTTATAGTAGCTGATAAGTAGTGGTTGGTGGCAGTGATTTCTATAGTCTGGGCAGGAGGGGGCATAGCTGGAGAACCTGTGCCAGCCTTCTCCAGGAGTGTCTGTGTGTTTGTATATAATTCATACCTCAAAGTGTGTGTGTGTGTGTGTGTGTGTGTGTGTGTGTGTGTGTGTGTGTGTGTGTGTGTGTGTGTGTGTGTGTGTGTGTGTGTTTGTCAGCTACTTGTGCAGGGACATGAAGCATTGTTTGGACAGAGAGGGTGCTGGAGGTTTTGGCTTGACCACTTGGCTGAGATCTGAAGCCTATAGCTGTGCCAGTGGGGAGTCTTATTGGGGATTTGGAGAGAAAGGGGGAAACCAGCCCCAGACTGACTGTGATCTCTGTGTGCTCCTAAGGGAAATTGGACTTTACTGTGTGTGTACTTGTTATCCACCCAATGTGGATGACTCTTACTGGTGTTAGTGGTGAGGATTGAGGCTTCTTGATTACTGGACCAGTGCATGGGCATCACACTTATATTACACAGAGTCTAAGAAATAGACTTCAGTGATTTAGCATAAATATTCTGGGAGGTTGCAGTTCAAATACTAAACATTACTTGGATGGGAATGTTGGTCTCACAGTAACAGAGCAAGTCAGAAAAATGTGAATGCAAAAGAATCAATATGAAGAAGGAGGTTGAACTATCATGTTGTGTTCACTGGTGGTGCAGAGACATAAAGCCCTGACTGCAGTTGAAATGACCCAGGTTCGAACAGTGGCTTTGGTACCTGACACGAGGAAAAGGAGGATGAGCTTGCTTATCCTGTGGAGGTGGGATTGTATGGGCATTTCTTTAATGAACTCTGCTGGAGGCTAGCGTTCACAGGAGGAAGATGCTGGGTTGATGGGAAGGAGGAAGGAGGGGGGAGGAGGAGGGAGTGTGACTGCAGTTCGGGCCAAGGGTGGGGACACATGCTGAAGACACTTACTATTGCCTACAAGTCTAACTTTGATATCGCACACTAGGGAACCCTACAGATTACAATATGACTATCAATGCAAAGTATTAAGGCTATGAGATGTGAATGAGTTGTTTCTTGTGGTCCAGGGTTTGATTCCTTCAGCTTCTGTTTATCTAACAGTGGGACTCTGTGCAAGTCACTTAACTAGACAGTGACCCTGAGATGAGTCTGAAACAGGTCCATGTGCATTAGTGCTCTATCCTGGTTAACAAAAAAAAAAAAGACAGCTCCTTGCTCATGGCAGCTATACTCTTGTGTCCTGACATCTTGTACCCCTGAGGAACCTCCACCTCATGGATTAGGCTACTCCCCATAAGGGTAAACCCTCCCATTGAAGAATTATATAGGGGTCACGATTTAGGGAGCTGGGTGGGAAATTATTGGAACAAGCTACTGAGGAAGAACAACAACAAAATCCACAGAAAATAGTTTATTACAAACTCTCTCTGATGTCTCGGCCAAAGCCTTCAAGGAGAATGAATCATAAAAAAACACCAGCAAATATATACAGTAGTAGAATGTTAATCACTCAATTAATACATACAAATTGAAATCAATTAAGCAGCACTTTCCAATTAAAATCAACATTTAGACCAAAAGGAGACATTGTTTTAAACTTTAAAATATACACAGCCTCTTTGTACAATAAAAGTGACTTAACATTGTGATGTTCAGAAGCACCAACTTGTTCCAAAATAGTACCTTGAAGATGACTACTATTGCCATTATGAAACTGTGAAAAATGCATGGCAACAGGGCTTTCTTCCCTACCATTTTCAATGTCTTTTATATGCTCTAAGAGCCTCACCTTAAATGCTCTCTTAGTTTCACCAATATAAACTTTTTGGCATGGGCACCGCAATGCATATATCACTCCAATAGAATTGCACTGAAAAAATTGTTTACTATTAAATTTAATGCTATTAATATGTGTAAAACACGGTACAATAAAATTGCATGCCTTGCATTTTCCACAAGGATGAGTACCTGTCTTAGTAACTGATAAATAACATCAGGTGGTAACCTAAATTTACTTTTAACTAAAAAATCTTTAATATTTTTACCTCTACGAAACGAAAATTTGAGATTTAAGTTTAACCATGTTAGAGCACTATTTAAAGAACATAAATAATTCCAAAATTTCATAACAATTTCTATAAACTCAAAAGTAAAATCACCAAAGGTAGTGACAAAATATAAAGTCTCTTTTCCCTGATTGGACACATTATTCACTTTATCACCATATTTGTACATACTATAAAACTGAAGGTTATTTTGTTTAGTACCACATTTTAAACGCTGATAACTATCTTCTAATATTTTTTTACTATAACCTCTGTGAAGAAAAGATTCTATCATTAAACCTAATTCTTTCTTAAACACCTGAGGTTTATTACATAATCTATATATTCTCAACATTTCGCTATATGGAAGAGCTTTCAGCGTATGGGGGGGGGGTGACCACTAGTTCCATGTAAATACTGGAACCCCCCATCAAATTTCCTATTCAAAGAAGTGACCAAATTTAAACCGTCTGAAATGTCCAATATTACATCCAAAAAAGGAACACATGTGCCTATTTTTAAACCATCAAATTGTAACATAAACCTATTATTATTAAGATCTGCAATAAATTGTTGAATAGCAAAAACATTATTACTATCTACTAAAAATATTAAATCATCCACATATCTAAAATATTTAATAACATGTGTCTGAAAAAAGTTGTGTTTATAAATAACCTCTAGTTCAAACAACCCCATAACGAGGTTCGCATACATGGGGGCAAAGGCAGCCCCCATGGCAATACCTTGTAGTAGATGGTATAAGGTGTTGTTAAATTCAAAATAGTTATGAATTAATGAAAAATAAAGCAATTCTACTATATACTCAGTAGCTGGAGAATCACCCAGAAAAAAATTTATAGCTTCTATACCAAACTGATGTTTAATGTTGGTATAGAGACTCTTAACATCAATAGTTACCCACAACATGCTCTGATTCCAACTAATATTTTTTACTTTTTCTAAAAAATCAAAAACATCTGTAATATATGATGGTAGCTTAATGACATAAGGCAGCAAAAAATTATGTAGGAAAATTCCTATATTATGCAAAAAGTAATTACAACCAGAAACTATTGGTCTGCCTGGAGGTTTTCTCAAGTTCTTATGTATTTTAGGCAGACAGTAAAAAAAGGCCATAGAACAACTATCTGTTTTAAATTTATTTTTCGCATCTGCTTGGGAAAAATAACCCAATCTAACACCTTTGTTAATATGTTCTGTATATTCTGCCACAGCCAAAACAAACAAACTTTTCTCTACTACTTCATAAGTACTGGTGTCATTAAGATGTTCCATGCACATATCTAAATAAAAGATAAAGTCCATAACAACTAACTTATTACCCTTATCTGCTTGTTTGAAAATAATTTATTGTTTATTGCTCAATGCCATTAATGCCTGCCATTCTATAAATTGCATATTATAGTCAGTGTTATGTTTATTCCGCCTAAACTTCTTATGTGCACATTCCATAAAATAGTTGACCATATCCACAAAATTACAAACATCAGTATTTAAACTATTAGGAATAAAGCAATTAGAAGAAGGAACTTTGTTGGTGTCAAATTTACAATAGGCATTTACCATTTCATCAGAGACACAAGAGTAAAAACTATCTGACGAACTACTGCTGCTGTCATCACTAACCGGAATTTCAACATGTTCATACATTTGTTTGAAAAAATTTATTTATTTCTTAAAAAGTAGGAATTAGTCTACAGAGACTCAAGTATTCTGATAGCTATATGGGTAGTATAATTACTGAAGTAATGAATGATGCATTTTCCAAGATGGCATATAAAATACACATAGGGTACACTAGTGATGACCTCGCTTTTAATGTTGTTAGCTGTATTATTAGACTTCGCACAAAGGACAGAAGTTATGATTATAAAGCAAGTGATTGGATAATAAAAATGTGACTGTCATTAGAAGATTTAGTGACAACAGTAGACAGTTCAATCAGTTTATACGTGTATGTGTGTCTGTGCGGCCTAAGATCAAGAAAACATTCTGTTGTCTAAGCAGCAGGGAGATCATTGTGCTGGTTTGTACCTCATGTATCTGACCCATCATTGAATACAGCACTGCATTCTGCAGTCCTTAAATAAGCTACCTAAAGGAAATTTAAGATACAATAATTCATGGCTAGAAGAATTGTAAGATTGGAAAACCTGAACTCTTCAGAAAGGCTTCAGGTAATAATAAGTTATTAACCGGTGACGTCTTCCTGGTCTGTATAGACATAGTAGGCCAGTATGTTCTAAGCTTGACAACTGTATCTCTGACGCTACAAAGATAACAACTGCATGCCTTACAGCAGGTTACCAAGACAGTACCTTTCATGCACAGTGTAAAATTATAGTACATAATTTTAATGAAGGCTTGAGTAACAATAAGTTTTGTCGTAAGATATTCAACTAATTTGGTAAAATAGGGCAGCTGTAAGAAAGATGAGTCACTATGTGGTGAAATGAGGAAGACTATCAATCATTAGCAAATACAGAACAGGTAAAGAAGAATAGAAATAGTGCGACGTATTTTCAGATAACAAGGAAAGAATGTTTGTAGGTATGAGAGGTAACAGAGCAGGTGAAGCAGCTAAGGAGTCAGAGTTAACAGCAATATACTAAACTAGCCAGACCCAGCATCATCTAAATGATTATGTCAACTGTGAATCAGATTAGACGGCTGTGTGTGAGCAGGACCACTGAGGATCGGTAAGGCCCCCCTCACTTAGTGTGTTGGCTGGGGCTGGTGGCTCTCTAACGATGAACCATCCAGCCTTCTGGACCTTGATGTGGAATCACTCTATAATATTTACAAACCCTCATTAGGATCCAGAAAGCATGTGTAGTGTCCAAGGAGGTAGGTCAGTGTTAGTGAGTATTGTATTTGGTGATTAGTTTATATGAAAGGGACAGGATAATGACTGTCTAGTAACAGATAAAGTCAAACATTGCCAGTAAGCTCAGATGATTTGCAGAAACTAACTGAGGCAGACTAGCTAACCTTCATGTATTTATTTATTTGGGATCCAGCTATACATATGTATGATGTTGACACCTGTTCATTCCCCAGAATGATTTGTCTAGTGACACTCTTGGTTGGCATTATTTAAAGGATACTGATATGAATTTAGCAGAAACCAGAAAGTATCTCATCGGGTATACAAGTTACTTAGCGGATCGACCTAATGAAGTTGAGTATTCTGATGCACTTTAGAATATATGAACAATCAGGAGAGCTCCTTTTTAAACAAAAATGATACATCCTCTTGAAGAATTCCATATTGACAGCAGATTATTGCACACATTTCTAACACTTGTTTTGACAGGAAGAAGGAGCAGCAGAAAAAAACATTGGCAGTGGACATGCTATTATGGGTTTAAATTCAGTACTACATTACATCTTGTATCAGATTCCTTAATATCCTTTATTTGAACAGGAACTTACATCACTGGGGCACCTTATTCTACGTGTGTGTGTGTGTGTGTGTGTGTGTGTGTGTGTGTGTGTGTGTGTGTGTGTGTGTGTTGGATAGTCAAATGTTCTTCTGAAAGTGCAGATGGTGAACTATAAATGACCAATGGTGCTATGAAAAAAATAGTACTTCAAAAGGACAGCAGTAAGAATGATAAAACTGGGCCTGTATGAGCATTGTACCTACTTGCATTAGCATGGAAAAAGCTGTTGGTGCAGCTTAAATGAAAATATCGTAAGGCCTGTCTTAAAGTTAAGTAGTAAATTACAGTATAATTAACAGTGTATGATGGCAGTACTCTATCATATAATTTAGAATAAAGATTAAGGATTCTAATTTGAACAATGTGAGTGGATGTCAAAATGTTCCATCATATGGTTTGGAGATGCGGATAGCTTAAGTGTAAAAAAGATTGTACAGAACAACTGGAGAATTATTTCTGGCAATCAAGAGTTAGGTTTGGTATTAGGTGAAGGCCCTATGTGTATAAGAAAGACAAATGTTTTAAATTTATGTTAAGCCAATTAAGTGATGCCTGAGAGACATATAAAAATAAAGTATTGGCAAAGTGTAGGCAGAGGGTGTCCTTTGTTCATTTTATTGTTAGGTCTACTTGAGCCATAATAACTCAGCATGACAGAGCATTCAAACAAAGTTCACAAATAACAATCTCAGGTTAAATCTGTGCAAGGATATTTCATAGTACTGCAGTCCTAGATCCATTCTTCCTAGGCCCAAGGACTAGCTTGACTTGTCCTGTGGCATTTCTGGTTATAAACCTTTCAATGAAAATGTTTCCAATGGAAGACACCAACAATGGCAGTACTGATCAGACTGGCAGATAGTGTAGGTAGTGTTTAGTACAAATCATCCTGTAGCAGTTAATAATGGCGTGGGATTCAAAAAGATGCAGCAGCTACTTTGCAGCCTTGCATCTGATTTCATACTGTCTACAGAGTGTTCAGTATTATTGGTGGAATGCTGGGAGGAGTCATTAAACCAATGGCATAGTTTATGAGATGCACATTCTTGCATTACAGTAAGTAACCTCGTTGACAATTATATAGCAGAGGTTCCTCACAAAAAGAATACAGGGTGTAAACACAATGTCCTTTACAGATCACCTCAAAGTTCTATCGCTGTACTGTTTCCTACAGACTGCCGAGAGGTGATCTATGCCTGGCATACAAGGCGCCTTTGGATCTTGCTCTGATGGAACCTTTGCTTATCTGCAGAATGAACAGCATCAAAACTACAAGATTTAAGAACTTAAACTTTGCTTTATAACATAAATAGGATGTGTTGAACAGGCATGTGTCTCAGAGAATTTCTGTTCCCTGGAATGGACTTCCCATCAGTGTGAAGCAGAGCCCTTCCCTAACCCTACTAAAGTGCAACCTCAACCAGTGGATGGAAAATCAAAAATTCACTCCAGGTCTGGCACTTATGTCTCTGATGGACAGAGGCAACGATTAAATCATGCCCTAGTGACCATACACCCTTTAGAATAACTTCTAAGGCAAAATAACTTGTGGGATACATTTAAGTTGCATAGCTAGGCTTATGAAGGCCCTAATGTTCATTAGCCTAGTATACACCTATGAACTATAGAAATGGTTATTTTGGATCCTACCTTCATTAACATAGTCATAGACACTGCTGAGCCTTTGAGGATATTGAATTTGAAAATGAACACTGAACATTGACCCCCTCCCCCTTCAAGCCATATACACATAGTGAGTACTATACTTACAAAAGTGCCCCTTAAACAACAGGAAATCACTGTAAATAAACTGCTGTCCACTTGACATTAAACAGTTTAGTAAAGCTTTAAACAGTAAACATATTTAAAAATATAAATCCTCTTAGTTCAGTATCTAATGCCTTAACCCCCTATGCTACATCAGTGTCTGTGAATGCCTCAAACCCCTCCCCCATTCACAATTTAGGCATATGTTAAAAGTGTGTAGGAAGTAGTCCTGCAAACCATATCAGGTCATTCCTAACATAGAGAAAGTAAGAAAAACTGATGCATTTAAAATCTAGCAGTTCCAAGCAAACACAGTACGATGTGTTAAGGTACTGAAACAGTCCATTGACATGATTAAAACATCCTGGGTGGGTCTACATCAATTGGGTGAAGGACCACATTGTCGAAACCCATACGGTGGAGACCATATGGTTGACAATTTAGTTTGTTGAACTGTTCTGACTGAGAACACAGTTCGGTAGGGATAAGGGAATTTGCCTTTTCCTTCACTGTAGTGTGATTTCAGAGTTGGCATAAATAATTAGCAGGGGGTGTGGGTGCTGCAGGAGGGCTTGCCATCCTGCAAAAACATTGTTTTTGTTGTTGGTGGGTATTGTGTGGATTTATGTCAATTTTCAATTAATTGCATTGTCGACCATATGTGTTTCAACAATGTGTTTTTTCAATAAAATGACATAGATCCTGTCTGGCTGCTTGATGGGCCAAGTGTCCATAAAAAGAAGAAAGAACTAAACATAGTTATCCTTAACATGGTACCCAGTAGCTAAAAGCATATGGAGATTCTAAGTGCTTTTTGTCCACTCTCAGCATATACTGTATTGTCTTCACTTCATCCTACTGTCAAAAGCAGACCTTCATTGCCCTCACAGCAGTTGAACAGCGTGGCATCAAAACGTACCTGGTTCCAGTAGAAACAAGTACAAAAGATAGAGAAGAGTCAACACCAGCGGAGAAATAGATTCCCTATCCCACTCCTACAAAAACTTATAGTTCAGCAACTGGAGTGTTGACAATATTGTGCTGAGGGCCTAACCAGCTGTTGTCCCCCTCACTTGGTTAAAGTGCCGCTCTTGTTAAATTTCCCTTTTTGCCATGGAACCTTGCTCATCTATTCCCTGCTGCTTGAAACGTTTACTCACCTCTGCAAACAGAATGGCACCTTCCCAACTCTCCTCTAGTTCCTCAGTAGCAGACCACCATTCAAGTTCTTTATGGGAATCCTTTAAAGGTCAGTGGTCCACTGGTCCCCCACACCTTTTTTCTTGCACTGACTTCAGAATGAGCCTTTTCGTCTCTGCCAACTCTTTGAAAGATAGCAAGACTTTTATGAAGAGTGTTGTGTCACAATGGCTGTGTCATCCTCCATCTATCCATCCATACATACACACGTCATAAGAATACTCACAGGTGAGAAGATTAGAAAAAAAGGAGTAAATATGAAAGTTTATCTCATTCAAAGTGTTTTGCTTCATATATTTAATGCCTGTAAAATGAGTGTCATTAGAGATTATTTAGCAGGATGTGGAAGACGAATGTCTTAATGACCACAAAACAGGATTTGGTTATGTTCTGTGCAGTAAAGGTGAACATCTAATGAAAATACAAATTAAACTCCTAGAGCTTGGCACAGTTCAAAGTGATATTGTTTTATTATAGAACAGGTTTATTTCTTCAGCACTGTTACAGAATGCTGTGTACACAAGTTTTAATTTCATCACAGTGCTTTTTTCCTAAGTAGTTTACAGAAAATAAAATGAACAATTTGAGTACAATATTAAAAAAATGAAGAGGCAATATCATAAGCAAAAAAAAATAAAGAATATCAAACACAGAGGTTTATAAGTCTGTTGGCAAACATAATTGCTTTATTATGTGCTTGAGACATGGATGCCAAGAAATTCACCTTAAGAGTGATGCTTGAGAGGTGAATCTCGGTAACCATGTCGAGAACACACAATGCATGGTTACGATCAATGACCCACTCATAAGTCTTTGTAGTGCATAGAGATTTATTCCTCCATGTATTGCCAGAGCAAAAATGAGAAAAAAAAGAATCTTGAAGTGTTTTACTGGCATTCATAGCTGGCAAAGCACTTAGTGAGAGCTGTCAGACAGCAAAGCACATCATGGCTATATTTTTTAAGAAAGTTAAGGAGAGATTGGAGGCACAGTAGGCAGACACTAAGCTCCTTTATGAGTTTTGCTGCGTTGGTTTGTTGGCTGGTACTGTCATTTGTGCAAGACCCAGGGCCAGATTCACGAAGCCTCCGTGTAAGAGTTATAACTCTTACACGGAGGCTGCAGTTAAACGGTGTGATGTCAGCATGTCATGCATATGCATGAGGTGCATGAGGCATGCTGAATCACACTAGTAACTCTTACACGGTCCGTGTAAGAGAGTAGGGGGCGTGTCTGTAGGCTAAGCCCTGCAAGCGGACACGCCCCCGGAAGACTATAATGGCTGAAAGTAAACAGCCACGAGAGGCCATGGAAATGTGAATAAACACACTACACAACACATGCCCCGACTGACCATCAGTGTATAAAGTGAATAGATGTTATAAAATTAAATTAAAACCTTTTTTTTTTTTAAAAACCCCGTAAATGTTTGCTACTGTGTGCGCTCGTGTGTGCGGGTGTGCTACTAAGCGCAATTGCAGTTAGCAGTCAGTGGAAAAGGATATAAGAACTAAATATGCAAAGTAAGCCAAGAAGTAATAGCTTAGCAGTAGAGTTGCCGGCCTAAGAGCAGGCAGGGTTCGAGCCCCCACAACAACCTTTTTTTTTTTTGTAAATAAGCACTAAAAAGCCCCCTGACAATATTGTACAAATGTAAATGTATTCCCTTTTGTAAAATGGAATGAAATGGAGCATATATTTTGAAGTAACACAATAATAAAAATAGTCAGAAATGTACTGATAGCTAAGCTGCTGTGAGACAGACTGCCCATAGCTGAGTACTGTTTAACAAGCTGCAAACTGCATGCCCGTTGCTAAGCACCGGTTTAATAGGCTGAAACTGTTTGCAACTAGCTGTGCTTAGCTGAACATGTGTGTCACTAGCCAATTAAGATTTATCCCAGCGCACACCGTTTGCGCGCCGCTCCCACAAGCTAACTGCCAGTGCGCATGCGTTAGCTCCGCGCAAACGAGCGCAGACCTGGTTTTAAGTGCTTAAAAGTGCTTTTGGCATGTTTGATTGACAGGTCCTCAACTCAGTTCTGTAAGGAAAATCAAAAATCAGTTGCCAGATTTGAACCCAGGATACCATGCACTAGAGTCAAGGTAATAAACCACTAAGCCATGACAGCAGTATCTAGAAATGCAGAAATAGCATATATATGGGATAAAATCCAGAATGGAGCATGATAAAGCATTTTCAGTGAAGTAGATACAATTCCAAAATGGCCAATCAGAGAAATGTGCGGGAAAAGAGGCATATATAAGCCCCATAGGCGGGAATACACAGCAGAAACGATTGTAGAACAGACCTGCAGTCAGAATGAGTGGAGTAGGTGAGGGACGTTGCTTTCGAGCACAGCGTTGGGGCGTTGAGGAGTCCAGATACATGGTCTGGCTCCTTGTCCATCATCACGAGGCCCAACTCATGCAGGGCCAGGTCTCATGGGGAGCCTACAGGGCAGAGGCATGGGACCAGTTGGCTCGTGATCTGACCAGTGCTACTGGCATTCCACGCACTGGTGAGCAGGTCCGTCACCACCATGCGGACCTGAAGCGACGCAAGCAAGACCAGTTGACCGAATGGATCCAGGAGGCCTGGGATATGCCCAACGCCCCACTACTGAGTAAGTTACATTTTACTTATGTATGTAAGGATTTCAACTGGCTGATACTATGGAGATGTGTAGTCCAATATTACTTCTTTCGTATTACAGCAGGTGTCCGCTCTATGAACCGCGAGATGCATGCCCGTAGGCTGGTGCGGCTGCGCCACCATGCAGGTTAGTAACCCCACCCAGTACTTGTAAATAAATATTATACTGTAGCATGTATCAGAACACTGCAGTGTATTGATTAAAAGTAATATAATGTGCAAGCAAGATTTGAAAGTCTGCGGGTATGGCTGCAACAAGTTCATCAGTATGCAAGTGTAACTGGAAATATAATTGATAGAATTAAACAGTGCTGTAATACAGATGTCCCACCATTAATTAAAATAGTGTAACCTGCAGTAGTCTCAAGAGTACAGCTTCAGAATCTGAGGTAGTCACATGTGAGATATATCCCCTGTTGAAATGCTGAATCATGACAGAAGTGAGGCTGTTGGAAAGTGTTTGAATCACCACCAGTCTAACATGTGAACAAAGCCTAGAAGTAGCAACCTGAACTGTGAAGTTGCAGGATGTGTGAGAGTGACAGAAAGGGTCATGTATGAATAAATAAAGTAGTAATAACCCCTGAATATATTAGCCCCAGTGTGTTTCTACAGAACTAAATGCATGTGGGAAGTACAACTTAATATCCCAAACTGATTTGAGTGTGTCAGAATCTGGAATGTCTAGGCCAAATTCTGTATATGGTGATCACAGTAAACAATTTGCAGATAGAATGAATGATTATTTGACAGACTAAACAGCCATAGTTGTCCCCTGTCCTGTCATCAAAGTGTAGCAGGATGATGTAGCTGATCAAATTCAAAATAAGTAGGATAGTGATGTATTTGTAACAGGTCTAGCATGATAGTCAAATAAAAATTATTTTGAAACATCAGCTTCAACTTAATTGTGTACCTATTACAAATGTAAATCAATGTGTAACATATGAATGTGTCATCACTTTCTATCTCCACCCAACCCTATAATTCCATATAACAATACCCACTAAATAATGGTATGTGAACATTTCATTAATCATGGACATTTGTCCGTTCCAAAAATATATGCATGTCTGTTCGTGCATGTGCCCTGTTCATACCTGCAAATTTGATGGCCTGTTGCCATTAATCAACCCTGCATGTTGTTTGACTGTGTATTTCTGTTCAAATAATGCATGTGATATTGATATGCCCCTTGTTCAATGGTGTTAATATCAGGGTGTTTGTTTGATGGGAATACCAATGCATGCTGTTACAATTAATCTGAATGGAATAAAATGCCATTAACCCAAACTAACATAACAACTCACAAACCTAGAACGCTTGGGAAGGCAGGTCCCAGCGGACCCACCTCTCCCACCTCAGCTGGCGACTGCACCTGGCACTAGTGCCCAGGCCGGACCCCCCTCCAGTGGCCCTGTGCCACCTTCGGGTGGAAGCGCTGCAGGGGATGGGGCCAGTCCCCCCTCTGCAAGTGTGGCCGGAGGGGTTCGTCCACTCACCCTCCAAGGTGTCCGGTCTGTGGTGCGAAGGGAGATCCAAGACTCCGTTCTTGGGCCCCTACGCCAGCTTGAGGCTCGTGTGGCACAGCTAATGGCCCCGGCCGTTGCCCCGCCTACACAGCCCCCAGCACAGCCCCATCCTGGGCTGTGAAGGAACAGTGGCAACTGCCTATGGGTGGGGATATCAGTTCCACTGTTGCCATCTGTGGGCTCATGCATCTTGGATATCCCAACCTCTATCCCCGTCAATTGTGTAACCCCCCCACGTGTGTCATACACCGCCCCTGTATGCGTCTTGTCTGTCTTGTCTGTTAACCTACCCAACCTACCTCCCCAGCTATACCGACTTCCTTCACCTGACATACCACTCTCACCTGAATAAAAAAAGGGCACTCTGTACCCACAAAAAAATTACACCCCATACATAGCTGTCCATGTCGCACACATGTCTGCTTGACATTGAAACAGTTAATTACAATTGGCTCTACAACAAATATTAATGTTGTCCTGACACCTCTTTCAGGGGTGAAAGGTTTCCAATGTCTCACCAAAATACATGGAAATGCACAGCTGTTGCTGCCAAAGACATGGGCATCTATGGGCCTTACCTACATCCCTCCTGCAAATCCCACGCTTGTTTCCCTACTGTCTTACCCTCTTTGTGACCCCTTTTCACCACTTTCCTGTCACCCCTTTTTCTTTTCTTTCAAAGAAATTAGCTGGTGTCGCTTGTGTTAGCGGAGCTCACCGCCAGTCTTGGCATGCGTGAGCTCAGCAAACGAGCGCAGACCTGGTTTAAAGTGCTTAAAAGTGCCTTTATGGCACTTTGATTGACAGGTCCTGTACTCAGTTTGAAAGTTTGCAAAGAAAAATAAATTCCCACTGTCAGTCTCGAACCCAGGACCTTGGTAACATTAGTCTGTATGACCTACCACTAAGCCATGCTTGCTTTACAGGAACACAGTGCTAAAATAAATATAACATGTAATAGTAGGAATCAGTATAAAGGCAATATAGGAGGTGTACTATCCAAAGCATGTCAGGTAGAGTTTCAATGGCCAAATTACACTGAACTAGTATGGGAATCCAGTAAACAGAAACAGCCCTGCTACTTGTTAGCTTGTACATAATAAAGTAAGGTAATGTACATATATGAAGGTATGTATATCTACACATACAGATATATAAATATATATTAATACATATGAAATATAGTTGTAGGTGTCAGTATCCATACACACTCACTACAGGAAACAGTGAAGATAAATGCAGCAACCAGAATCTGCAACACAGCCTGGCTCCTGTGAGACCTACTAACCCCTTTAACTGCTTAAAGGTGCCTCCAGCACTTTGATTGATAGGCCCTATACTCAAGTCACAAGCAGAATATAAGCATACTAGTAGGCCCTACCCCAAGACCATTGTAACACTAGTCTGTATGACCTACCACTAAGCCATGACTCTCATACAGGAATATAGTGCTAAGTAAGTGGAGCATGTAATAGTAGGAATGAATGAAGATAAAGGCAATATAGTATGACTACTAACTAAAGCATGTCAGGCAGACTTTTATAGTCCCAATTACTGGATTTTCCCATACTAGTGTAGTGTTAACAGAAACAGCCCTGCTAATTGTTAGCTTGTACCCAGTAATGTCAGCTAATGTACATATATGAAAGTATGTATATGTACACAGATATATATATATTTATATAGCAATACATATGACATATAGTTGTAGGTGTCAGTATGCATACACACTCACTACAGGGAACAGGCAAGAGAAATGCAGCAACCTGAATCTACAACACAGCATGAAGCATGGGAGATGTACTAACCTTCACACTCACAGAACACTGTCAACAGCATACCAGCATGGTCCACGCCCTACAATCTGAAAGGGCAACGCCTATCTCACATACCCTTTTATAGCAGTGTCCTGAAATCACAGTGAGACATGCAATCAGTACACACCTGGCTGCATGCAATTAGTAAATGCTGTCTTACAATTGGTGCAGAGGCCATCACATGGACCTATGCAGATACCTACAAAAGCAATGAGTACCCACACTACACTCATGCAATACATTCATTGCACAAAACCGACAGAGAAAGAGAGAGAGAGAGACAGAGAGAGAACAAAACAGAAATAAAGACAGCCAGCAGCAAAACCAGCAGCAGCAGCAGCAGCAAACTTCAAGCAGCACCAGTGACACACCAACAGCTGCCACAAACACAGGTAATGCAAAGTAGCAGGTTAATACTGCGTTTACTGTGACACCTCCAAATGTATCATAGTTCACTATCTATAGGTATGTGCATGAGATAGGTTGTGTGTACATAGTCCTGAAATATAAACATATGTAATATTGCTGTACATGTTACCCATACTTAACACTTCCATAGCTTAGAACACAAGGCCAGTTGTGCATATGATGCAGTAGTTCCCAGGGTCAGTAGAGGTTCCTTCTCATTGGTGTGGGACCACTGTGTATGTATGGCACTGTTCAGGTACATATCCTGTAGTATGGCCAGGGATTAATATCAGTCTGTCATGTGGTGCTATGTCCTCCAGGGGTGAATGTAGCACACATCCAGGGATACCATTTCGTAACAGTGATGCTATGTGTTCTGCAATGATGAAGGTGGCTCTCACCTGGACATGTGAGAGGATAGGGAGGTGACAGTCATTTGGGATAACTAATACCACATGTGTAGGAGAATGGGGGCGTACCTGCACCTAAACTGTCTGCAACAATGTTGCCAATATCTGTGCATGTGGTGAATGTGAAGCATCTTAACACTGCTGACCACAGATGCCTTGCTGTCATGTGAATCTGCCCTGTGCTGCAGTAGCCTCCTACTATTTTTATACAATATGCCTGTATCTGTACTCCACTGGACATGATTAATAAGTGGTGTGCAGTTGTTCTGGGTTAGATATGTGTGTGCACAGTACATGCAGTATGTGGGATGTCTGTGGTAAGCATATGCAAAGGTGCTGGCGGTGTGTGTTGTGGCTACCACTGGCCCAATGGGCTGCATGGATAGCATCACTGTCATAACTACTGAATAACTGTGTAATTAAATGCATACATAGCAAGGTAGTGTACTGTGCTTGTGGTGTTGTTCGGATATGTAAATCCAGGCTGAGTAATGTGTGCACATCACAGGGTTGGGTTGGATGGCAACACACATCCAGTATGTAGGGATGAACACCCAGAATGTGTCAGACGTGTCGCCTGTGCAGAAGTATCCGGCCATTACCTGTGCATCCCCACAACACACACACATGCAACATATGGCAGAAGTACTATAGCAGTACACACATGTTCATAGGTTCATACTAGGCTATTTGCCCTAGGGCATTGGTAAGCCTAGTAGAATGTGTTTGTCTTTCACCACCCAATTACAAGTTATGCTGCTATGCCCTTGTCCGATGTTAGTATACTGTGCCTCTGTCTAACAGTGACATAGAAGTGATACCTGGGGTACAACTATGATCTACATCCAGTCATCCAGATTCCTATGGAAGAGAGTCAATGAGGGACTCTGCCTAACCTGTAGTGTCAGCTCATTACAGAGTGAAGGGAGCCTCTCAGTCAGGAATATGCCTCTCCAGCATGTCCATGGATGTCAGTGCTGAGGTCCAGCTCTCCTGAGCATGTGGCTGTATGGGACTCTGATTGCCTGAAGTGCAGCATGTTCATTACTGCTGGGTAGGACATGGCTGTATATGGCACGCACAGATTGCCTCTGAACCGGCAATAAGCCACTGAGTCCAGCGGGATTTACTTTACCTGGGAAACATATGACATCTGTGTGAGCCATTGCATCCCCTTGATGAGGTACTGTTGTCCTGTACCAGTTGCTGTGGGTGTCTGGTTAGGTACATCCCAAAAGGTGCATTGTACGCAATTATAGGCTTGATGATGGATGAGTAAAGAGGCACAATGACCTCCCCTGCCATACATGTGAATCCCTCATGATTAGCTGGGCTATATAACATGTCTTTCAATCCACATTGGCCATGTGGTTGACAAATGACAGACCGCTACCATGTTTCTACCCCAGGTCCCCAACTACGTCTTCTGTACTCAATGGCCTAACACCTATGTTGTACTGTGCCACCAATGTGGAGGCGTGGGAATCTGCATTGAATACTGATACTTCCCCTCCTTTGTTCAAGTGTTGTGGCCGACAAGAATGGTAACAGCTATAACCTGGTAGTACTGGTGTGCTCCTGTGAAACCTGAAACAGGTTCATGTTACTGCACAGATATCGATGTCCAGCATGTCAAGTAGGGTTTTGAGTGTGTGCATCCTTAGGTCTAGACTTCTGGTGTTGAGTAGCATCACTCTCACTTCCTCATCCTTTGTGATACAAATGGATGTGGGTTTGCCTTATGAGCCTTGCCTAATACAGGCACTATGGGTGTAGCAAGAGTCTCCACCAAATTTCAATGGGACAGGGGTGACAGGTGCAAGCTGTCCCTAGCAAAGCATACCACCCCAAGATGGCAGGCATTGGCACACCTGTGAATGACACCAGTATGTCAGTCAATTGTTGGAAGGGATCATCGTGCCTTGATATTGTGGCATGGTTCTAGGTGAGGGTAGGATGCTACTCAAGGTCAGGGTCAAACTGTCTTGGGCTACGTGCTCAGAGAGCTCTGTACTGTCTCATGTCATGTAGTCCAGGGAGGAATGTGTCAGGCCACTCACACCAGCATGGACAGTGACTGAGTCATACCTGTACTTGCCTTGGGGTTACCTGAGTATTTGTGTTATGTGGCAGGTCATAGTGGCCGACAGGCTGCACACCGTGACCCTCACCTCATTAAGCCTGGTGAACGTGATGTTAGTGTGCCTGATGATAGAGGCACCTAGTACAGGTGTATGAGGTGTGTTGTTTACTGTTAATGGCTGTGAGTGTTCAGCACATTGGCTTTGTGTGATATGTGTTGCACATGTTCGTTTCCGTGGTAGTGGTTGCATGGATGTCTGCTTAGGAGGTCTCTGCTGCATAGGCATAGCTGTGGTCCGAGCCTACAAGTATGTTTATGTGTGATCATGTGTTAGGTCCGCTGTTGTGGTAGGTCTATGTGAGACTGGAAGTGTAGTGTGTGGTCTCCTTGGCCACCTGACTGGTTATGGCAGTATTGAGTAGACAGAGCCTAGCCTCCAGTTTGGTATATGGTTGCATCACTCACATGAGTTTGAATTTGTTGTTAGGAGGAGGGTTGTCTGTGTACATGCATCTGTTCCAACATTGTCTCTGGAGTACCACACTCACCAGCTGGACTGGGGAGGGAACTGACAACTGACCTCTGGACATGCTAGAATACTATTCTGAATTCTGTAATAATTAATGATTGAAAACAAGGTACAGTGGGAAGTGAGGGTGTACTGACATTACCTACAACTGCTGACTGATATAAAAGCGTCAGTGAGCAAGTGCCAGGTAACCTAAGTGCAATGTGTCACAATTAAGTAAATGCAACAATGAGAAGCAGTCACTTGCTGTCATGTGTAACATGGAAATACGTACAGTAAGCAATGCAGATATCAGTAGTGAGTCACAGACGTGTTGACAAGCTGTGTACTATGTGGAAGTAGCATACCAGTGAAATAACAAGCTAACAAATAACATGCATATAAACAAAGGTAGATCCAGGAGGCCTGGATGTAGTGGTTGCTACAGCAAACAAGGTGTAGCAATGTCAGTAAGATACAGCTCAGATATGCAGGCACTATAAACCTGAAACCAGATTTTAAAAAGAGGAAAACAATTTTGCCCTTCCCCGGGGGGCCATACCAATGAATCCCTCATTTGGGAATTTTGGGGGCCTGGGGGCCCTAAAATTAAACAATTTTTTCCCTTTTTTTTAAAAATTTTCCCACATTGGCCCCATGGTGGTTTTGGGAAAGGGGACAGGACCGTTTTTACCATGTTTTACCCCGGCCCCAACTGGTTTCGTATTGGTAAAAACCTATTTTTGGAAAGGGTTGCCACCAATGGGAAAGGGTTTTTGGAATTGCTTGTACATCCCCCCTTTTTTCCCAAATTTGTCCGGAAAAAGGAAACCACATAACCGGTGGACTGGGGGCCCGGGAAACCCTAAAACCTTCGGGACTCCCAAAAATACTTTTCCCGAATTCGAAATTTTGATTGGGGAAAAAATCCGGGGGGAGTTTGGGGTTTTATACTTTACCTAAAATTTCCTATTTTTGTATAAAAGGAGTGGGTTTTGCCAGGTTCCTAATGGCAAGGGGTGTAAAAATTAAAAATTTTCCAATGGGAAGGGGTACGGTGAAAGTGTCCCTGGAAAACTCCCAAAGAAGGGCGGGCATTGGCAAAACCGTGTTGACAAGTTGTGTCAATTTTTGGAAAGGGGACTTTCCCTTAAAATTTTTAAAAAGGCTAAAATAAATGCTATAAAAAAGGTGGGGCCCAAACCGGGTTTGGGCTACGGCCAAGGTTGTAGCCAATGTCAGAAAGTCCAGGGGGGAATTGCGGGCCCATTTAAAACCAAAAACCCGGGAGGGTCCCCGTATTGTTGGGGTTTCCCTTTTTTTATTGTCAACCACGGGTCCCGGACCCCCCCCAAACCTTTTTAATGTTTAAAAATGGCCTGAAAGGGAAACCTGCCCATTAAGGGGGGAATTTTAATCCTTTTTTACACGGGGGTTTTTTTAATAGGCCCCCAAAACTTTCTGGATGGGATATTTTTGGGTCCTGCCAACATGTTTGGGGCCACCCCCTTTTTAATTTTAAAAAATGGTTAAGGCCCTTTTGTTGGGAAAAAAATTGAATGGAATGTAGTTGTTCTTTTAACCAAGGCAGAAATTAAGTAGAAGATACCCCGTTTGGAAGGGTTGTCCCCAAATGATTTTGAATTTGTTGTTAAAGGGGTTTTGTGTACCTTTTCCAAACTTGCTCTGGAACCCATCAACGGGCTGGGGGGGGAAAACTGAAAACCGACCCTGGTGCTAAAAACTTTTCCAATTCCTGTTTTAAGAAAAAAAAGGCGGGGGAGGGGGGTTCTGAAAACCTTGGCAAAAAACCTCTTTAGAAAGGATAAAATGAATTTTGGCAAAATTAAGGGAAATGAAAAATGAAAACATCATTTGCGTATTTGAAAAAGGAAATTTCCGACGGCTGCAGATACCCGAGGGCAAAGGTTGAAAACGGTTTTTGGGGGTGGCCAAAAAATCCCCTTAAAAAAAACCGGGACCGGAGGGGCTACAAAAAAAGGTGTTGTGGATCCACCCCCAGAACAACAAAACCAAACCAATCCCCACATAAATGGGGGTTTGGTTTTTCCACACGGGGCAGCCAAAACCCGGGGGTTTAAAAAGGTAAGGGAATCCCCAAAAATTCATTTAAAGGGGTTAATTACTTTTAAAATTTGGGTTGAAAGATAGTTCCGGGAAATGTTCCAAAATTTTTAAAAAAGGTTAAAAGGCCGGGGAGAAAAGCTAAAAATAACGAAAAAAAAGGGAACCCAAAAAGTTTTTAAATAAACCCCTGATAGAATTGTACCCAGTTTGTTAATAAATCAAACCATTTACAGGGTAAAAGGAACCCAAAATTTTAGGGGTATACCCCAAGGGGTCCGGTTGGGTTTTTTAAAAAGAAACCCCCCAAAAGCAAAGGTTTGAAATTGGGAAAAACCGTTACAAAAAATAGTTGGGCTCAAAAGGGGTAGAGGGGTAGAAAGGAGTTTTTGAAAGAAAATGATTGGAAGAGGAAAAGGGGGTTCCAAGGGGGGGTGGGAAAAAAAAGGGGGGGGCATCAAAGGTTGGGGGAAGGGGGGAGAAAACAAAGCAAAAGGACATAAGGGGGTTTGGAAAAGAAAACAGGGTGGGGAAGTGTTTCTTTTTTGACTTTTAAATTTTTAAAAAAGGGGGTTAGGGAAAGGGACTTTGGGGCCTGAAAAACTCCAAAAAGAAAAAGGGCCAGGGTTTGGGAAGTGTTTAAAAGTGTTTTTAAAAAGGAAAGGGGTAAAATTTAGAGTTAACCCTTGGTTTAAAAAATTAAAAAACTGGTTTGTAAAAAAGTTACTTAATGGGGGGCCAAAGGGTGAAGTGGGAGTTTTGGATAAAATGATATAAACGGGACAAAAGGGAAGTGAGGAAAAGGGAAAACTAAGGGATAGGGTAAAGGTATCAGGCAAAAACAAATGGAAACAGGGAGAATTATTTCTTCAAAATTGGGGGTTAAAGGGAAGAGGGGGGAAAAGGGGGGGGAACTTACCTGAAAACCCAAAAAACAAAGAGTGGTTTGGGAAGTAATTTGGGGTTTGCGTTTAAAAGGTAATAAGTTGATTTAATTGGTATGAAACATATGATGTTTGTTTTACTTTGGGGTGTGCATGTGGAAGCTGCCTTTTTCCCAATGTGCATGTGTGTTGGGGTTTTCCATGATGCATGTGCCAAAAAAATTTCCAAATGTCCCCGCATTATTTTAAATTCCATCCCCCCCTTCAAAAAATGTTGGGATTTTTTAACTTTTCCCTGTTTTTCCGGGGTAGGTTCGGGTGTGCTCTGGTGCCCTTGCACAAACCTGAATCTTGTGGGGTAGTTTGAGATGAAAGGTCTGAATGGTGAGGGGGTGTGCTGGGTAAACCTTGGTCCCCCAATTGCAGTGTTTAAGGCCCAATGAGTCATTGCCCATTTTGAATTCCCCCTTGGGTTTAAAAGGGACTCTGAAAATTTTTGGGCTTAATGGGGTTTTAATGTTTTCCCCTGTGGTTTCGGGTCCCCCGGGACCTGAGCAGGGCCTAATTTTGGTCCCCGGGACGTGATGGGTTCTTTTGGGGGAATTCCGGGGGCCCCGGTCGCCTTGGCCTTTTTCCCCCAAGGAAGTAAACCTCCACATTTTGCCCCTTGCCCCATGAGGACAGGCATTTGGGAAAAAAGACGGGGTTTGGGGGGCCTGGGAATGCCCCCCAAAAGGCCCATGACAGGGCCCCAATGGTGGCTTTCCCCCAAGGGGTTCCGTCTTCCGGGGGTCGTTGGGCGGCTTTGGGGGATGAAAAACCTCCACAACCAGATGTCCAGCGGGCCGAGGGCCATGGTATGCTGCGGCATCTAGCGTGGCCGTATGCCAGCAACAGCACCAGCTGGCAGTGGCATGAGGCGACAACAGGCCCACTCGCACACCTCAAGTGCCAGCACCAGCCCCAGCAATGCTGGGTCTGTGCGTCATCAAGAGCGCCCCAGGAGACCGCGTGCGTGGCTCTGGACAGTCCCAACAGGGCTGTCCAGTCAACACCCCTGCTTCCGATGACGGTACCCAGTCACAGGTTAGTGATACCCGGATCTGACCCGTAGCACCCGTGCCCACAGACACTGTTAATCTGGATGACCCTGACGAATTGCAGTCTGTGGCTGTCCACAAAACCCTGTACGCATGGCAGCCATTATGTGGGACTGTGTGCGTGCTTACACACGTAGAAACCTAGCACCTAGGGTAAGCACATACACACACACTGCACCAGCACTGGTCCACCCTGTACTTGCTTCGCAAACACCGCTACACACACATGTCAATTGGGTATTTACCAGTGGCTGGCTTGGGCATACCTAACCCACCTGTGCATATGATGACTGTGCCCACCTCCTGCTTACTACAACAGCGGTGCAGGTAAAGGTAAACGCGTTGCTGATGCACAGGGTGACTACATAGATGTGTATAAGTAGTAACATGTTGGTAACTGTTCACTGTTCCAGTATAATTGTGTGTATATCAGCAGTCCTGCTGCAGTATATATGACTGTCCTCAATTGTTATATGCGCCCATACTACTTACCAAAGTGTACCAGCTGCACACCATCACATGCTAACATTGACTATGGCAATCGCATCTTATTAACATTACGTGGATTCAGCTATATGTAACAGTTCTGTCACACATGCATTTATACACACCCTGCTACCCACACATGCACCTGCGGCTCACCTGCCATTTCCCGTATTTGCTCCTTTCATGAGTAGCTGTTGATACATGACAGGTACACACATTTGAAGAGATGCACTATGTTGTTTACTACTGGCGTCCCCTTCTCTACCTGCATGCTCACAGGGTGAGCAGCCTCATCGGTTGAAGATGTAATGTGCATCAGGTACTGTAATTTACCCACAGTTGCCACATCAAATATGTTTCCCATATGGAAATGCACAGACACATCCCACATCCACACACTTGCCCATTCAGGCTAGGCACTATCTAGGTATGTGGGTACGTAATATAGATGTTACAGTAGCATGTAACTATGCATGAGTACTGAAGTTGTCTGTTGTCATGTTGTCTGTATAGAGATAAAAGAATTGTTTGAGTTATCCTACTCCGTTTTGTGGACATTACTTGAAGATGTGTTACCTTTACATGTGTTATTGGTACCACCACCTTCTCTTTGTAGTTTTGTTTGTATAGAGATTGCTATCAACATCACTTAGCATGAGAAGGGTAATGACCACCCTGCAGTCACATAGCCCATGTGGCAAAAGCCACTTCCCACACCCCATCATTGTGCACACACACTAACCCCACCAACAGTAAAACATACTTTCCATTTTACGAAGATTCAAACCCATATCCTAACTGTGTTATGACGGTAAGAAACAGACTTTATTAGCAGAGTGTGCTATTTGCAGTAGTTGTCCAAACTAATGCTGTACTTAAAGAGGTGCTGACATCATCTGTGTGTAGGAGGAGGATGTGCACCCTGTAGTGTGTTCTCCCAGTTGTCAAAGGCAGTTAACCCTCAGCATGAGTGCACACACATAAGCCCCACTCATACTAACACACATATATTCCTTTTTGCAGGTTCAGGCTTCACTGTCGTTATGATGCTGGAGAAAGGCGCGTGGCAAGGCGTATCGCAATTACTGGAGACTTTACTGCAGGTAATATGGTTATACAGTCCTGACATCATCAGTGTTTCAAAGGGAATCTGCATTCTGTACTGTACTGTCACAGTTGCTAATAGGAGTTGTTCCAACACACATGATGTTTGAGGTTTGCATATGTGGGATCCAGTGCTCAGTGTGATGGTATATGGTTTGATTGCAACAATGAGGATATGCTCCACAGTGGTGAGCTGTTTTGTACTCATGGTTGTGATGATCCAGGTCTGACTATATCTTCCCCTCTTGTGGGAAGGTTGGTTACCACCTGTTCCATAGCCAAGAATGTATGATCTATGTGAACCCTAGGCCCAGGTATTGTGAAAGCGTGTAATGTTCACAGTCTATGTTTACGGAGTATGCGTCACCCAGTATGATGGTGTTTGCAGAGTAATCTAAACTGTCCTGTGTGTCAGCATGAAGGCTTGTGTGGGAGTCCTGAGTTTGAGAGGGTGCTGTAAGAATCCTCTGTATGTGTCTCTTACCATGTGGTCCAGGGAGGCAAATGGGTTGTTTGCACCAGCATGGACAATGTCTGCCTCATAGCTGTACTTGCTGTGGGAGTGACCTGTGTGCCTGTGTTATGTAGCACATGCTGTCACCCACGACAAGTAGCTAACTGTGACCCTCACCGTGCTCTGTCTGGGCGGCAGTAATCAACAGCTCATGTCAAGCAAGTTCCTCATGATGATGTGAAACTACCGAGGCCCAAGGCCTGGTGACCAATATGGACCAGACTGCAGATGCCTCTATAAAGGCATTCTTCATGGACACATGTCTAGGAATGCATGGATCATCGAAGCCATAGCATGTAAACATGATCCAATTCTCCAGAGGCAGGTGTCCTGGGTGCCGACACCAGCCATAAACACACTATACAATAGAAGGATGATGCTACGCACATGATACAACAACCTCCCAAAATGTGAAGGCACCACTGATGAGTATTGGAGACAACCCACAGGCACCATAGCGATTGTCTAAGGCCATCTTTGAAGAGAGTGGTTCCACAAGCCACTGAGGATAATCACAAGGCTGCCTGTAGTTATGTTAGTAACCTGGGTGGTAGGCTACCCATATATGCTCAGAGGTAATCTAAGATGTCACCAGGCAATACAAAACATGCAGACATTGCCATCATCCCTGGTGGGCGGAGTTCAATGCTGCCTTCTCCCCCACCACACCAAAGGGCACATATGTCCCCGGCTGGCACAGTGCTGCCCCCTGACATCACAGATGCTCAGGAGTAGAGATGCCCTTCCCAAAGCTAATAAACACTGCATCAATGGGACCAGACAGTGTCCCAGGCTGGTGTCCCTCACATGAACAATGAGAAATAGCTACACCCAGACATAACACCACTGTTCAATCCCAGCTCTTAGCCACACCTTTATGTGGCCAGAGAGTGGCATACAGCAACAGTGGTCCCTCAACATTCAGGTGGTGCCTTAGGTGGATCCTGACACTACTCGACCCGTATGTCTGACTGGCTTTTGTCTGCAAAGCTATGGCAAGGATCATCATGAACCTCACATATCTAGATATTGTGGACCACCACAGACATGTCACCACACACAGTTTGGCTTTTGTCAATGGCAAATCCTGCCTCCAACCAGTTTGATTTCTTTGGAACAGTCACCAAGGCCACTGTCAAGGGAAGGAGGTGTACACAGCCTACCTGAACCTTGCATAAGCCTTTGATACAATACCCTAGTTGTGCATTCTAGGGAAGCTCACCTTCCAGTGTAATATATTAACCTCTATGTCACTATGGGTATTGCACAGTGGCTCAAGGGCAGAACACACATGGTAGAATTGCTGGGAGCCATGTCAGCCTCCAACCTGGTACAAGTGGGTGTCCCACAAGGCACAGCCCTGGGAGCTGTCATCTTTCATATATATTTATCATAGGGTACAGGCCAACATGGAGAGTACTGTGGCACAGCAGTCGCAGGTGACTGCAAACCCGGACACCATAATCAACTCACCAGCTAACACACGCACCCTCCAAAGGGACTCTTGGAAACACACGCGAGTTGTGCCACAGCCATGGCCTCAACGCGGATAATGACAGAAAGCGATAGTAGTCATCCCCTTTGTCAAACACAGGAGTCATTCACAACGTACACATATGTGTTAATCCATTAAGTGCAGACGAAGGAATTATGGACCTTGGAATTTTACACAGGTTGATAGCATTCCTACCATTTGACAAACAACATGGACAAAGTGGTTAGGTAAGCATGTTATATGGGCCACATCATCATGGATCCACATGTAGATCAGGGGTGGACATTGTGCCCCTTTACTCATCCCTCATCATGCCCATAATTGACTATGATGAACCCTCTCGGCATGCACCTTACCAGACACCTGCAGCAACTGGAGATACCACATATGTACCTGAGCAATGGGGATCAAAGGGCTCAAACAGATGCCACATACTGACTGGTTAAAGTAACAGCAGCTCTACTCAGTGACATACTGCCTCTTCATAGGCAATCTGTGCCTGACATAGAAGGCCAGGTCATACCTCAGTTAATGGCCATGCTGCATCTCAGAATATCCAGATCCCACTAGGATATACACTGGAAATACTTGAACCTCAGGAGTGATATACACAGGACATGCTGGAGGGGCACATTCACAACTCCAGAGGCTCCCTTCATTCCGGAATATTATCCCAATAGAGGTTAGGCAGACTGACTCAGTGACTATCTTCAAGAGTGATATTAATGACAGGATGTGACATTGTAGGTTACCCTGTATCACTTATGTGTCACTGTGAGACAGAGTGGCACAGTATACTAACCTTGGAAAAGGGCATAGCAAGACAGATTACAATGCATGTTGAAAGGCACACACATTCTGGCTAGGTGGATACATGCCCCTGGGCAGACATCCCTGTACGAACCTATGGACCTATGTATCTTTATCACCATTGTCCCTATGTGCTGTTAATCACCAATGTAATCTCAATACTATGGTAGTATGTGCAAAGGTCAGTTGTCAGTCACCTCTATGGTACAGTTGTGGAATAGTGTGTGTCATGTAGTAATGTCACAGCTGCCACATGTACACAGTCAACTCATCCCCTACCCATGGATGTACATCACATGTATGAGATGGAAACACATGGCCAAACCAGGACTAAGCACTCTGAACCCAGTACTGGCATAACCTGTCTGGTGGCATGAAATACCACAGTGACAGCAATGCACCAATTTGATGTGGGACCTACGACAGCAATACAAGCATGGAAACACAACAGGTCAGTTGTGAGCCCCATGGATAGCATCCTGCATGACTGGCAGACATCTCTGCAGCTGGCACACAGGCATACATTAGGCCTGAACACAGCATGCATAACACATAGCACACAAATCCTGTGTGTCAAACAAGCACAGTCTGTACAGCTATACAAACACTACTGCTGAGTTGTGTTAGGTACTTTTATTGTCCAGTACAGTGAGACAATGCTCACCAGGCTGGAAAAGGTGTAGGTCACAGTGATATGCTCATGGGGCACTATGGTTCACCACATAACACAAACATACAAGTCAGTCAGATGCATGGACACATATGACTCAGTCATTGTCCATGCCACCACAGCTGATGTGGGATGTCCCTCACTGGGATACATGATGGGAACATGGAAGGGATCACTGAGCAAGTGACACAGGCTGGTAGACCCCTGACCTTGGTTGGCATCAGACCCTCACCAGGGATTCTGACAAATTACTGAATGCTAATGACTTGTAGCTACAAAACTTAGCTGAATGGTTCTTAGCATGCAGTCACTGCATTGCTATGGAATACTGTCTTACCACTCCCACAACAGGTGAAAACATGCAGCTCCTGTACATCAACAACATGTAGACTATATGCCCCAGACCAGGTGTGCATCCCTCACTACTAGGCTGATAGCATCTACATCTCACACTGTATGTACACATCCCACATGCTGCACCTGCACAGAAGACCATGGTCATAATGTTACTCTGTGCAAATACCATGTATTCACATGTGGCAGGCATCACACATGGTAACTATTGAAGGTCACAGGTACATATGTGTATTTGGTACACACATACATCATGTGTGCATTGCCATAACTGGTTTAATCAATGTCTTGCATTATTGTGAGTGACAACCCGCACACATGGGCATTCTGTGTGTGCAAAACACACATGGCATGTCTGTAATCAAAAGCCATACATAATTGTGATATCGTTTAGAAAGGGGTATGTGCATCCTGTGGTGTGTTTTCCCAGTTGCCAAAAGGGATGTTTCTTTCATACACACACACTTACCCCCCTTCACACACAGTTGCCACCTGCTGGATTGGAACCCCTACTTAATTAGGTTATGACACTAGAGACGGACGCATTAGCACAGCGCGCTATTCGCATTACTGGGAGGTTTCCTTTCCCCTGATATACTTATAGGGTGCTGACATCATCAGAGTTTAGAAAGTGGAATGATCATCCTGTGGTGTGTTTTCCCAGTTGCCAAAAGGGATGTTTCTTTCATACACACTTACCCCCCTTCACACACACTTGCCACCTGCTGGATTCAAACCCCTACCTAACTAGGTTATGACACTAAAGATGGACGCATTAGCGCAGCGCGCTATTCGCATTACTGGGAGCTTTCTCTTCCCCTGATATACTTATAGGGTGCTGACATCATCAGAGTTTAGAAAGTGGAATGATCATCCTGTGGTGTGCTTTCCCAGTTGCCAAAAGGGATGTTTCTTTCATACACACCTACACCCCTTCACATACACTTGCCACCTGCTGGATTCAAATCCCTACCTAACTAGGTTATGACACTAGAGACGGACGCATTAGCGCAGCGCGCTATTCGCATTACTGGGAGTTTTCCCTTCCCCTGATATACTTATAGGGTGCTGACATCATCAGAGTTTAGAAAGTGGAATGATCATCCTGTGGTGTGCTTTCCCATTTGCCAAAAGGGATGTTTCTTTCATACACACTTACCGGATTTAAACCCCTACCTAACGAGGTTATGACACTAGAGACGGACGCATTAGCGCAGCGCGCTACTCACATTACTGGGAGTTTTCCCTTCCCCTGATATACTTATAGGGTGCTGACATCATCAGAGTTTAGAAAGTGGAATGATCATCCTGTGGTGTGTTTTCCCAGTTGCCAAAAGGGATGTTTCTTTCATACACACTTACTTTCCCCCCTTCACACACACTTGTCACCTGCTGGATTCAAACCCCTACCTAACTATGTTATGACACGACAGATGGATGTATTAGCAGAGCTCGTTATTCGGATTACTGGGAGGTTTCCTTTCCGCTGATATATTTATAGGGTGCTGATATCAGAGTTTAGAAAGTGGAATGATCATCCTGTGGTGTATTTTCCCAGTTGCCAAATGGGATGTTTCTTTCATACACACTTACCCCCTTCACACACACTTGCCACCTGCTGGATTCAAACCCCTACCTAACTATGGTATGACACTACAGACGGACACATTAGCAGAGCTGCCATTCAGATTACTGAGATTCCTTTTCTCTGATATACTTATAGGGTGCTTACATGATCAGTGTCTAGAAAGGGAATGAGCATCCTCTGGTGTGTTTTCACAGTTGCTAGGAGTAACATTTGGACCAAGTGTGTGAGCATGCCCAGTTCAGCCTTCCCATGGCATGTTGTGTGAAAGATGTCTCATTTATCTAAGTGTGTGAGCATGCCCAGTGTGGGCTTTACATATGTTGAACTCTGCAGCCCATCACATTTGTGGATGAGTGTGACCTTCAACAAATACCTCCAGTTTATGGTTGTGTGTTGTCTGCCATGTTGTGTAGTTACTGTCCGAATGCTTTTTGTGTGAACAAAACAGGGAGTATACTGTGCCTGCAGGTTTTGCATGGGATACTTTGCACACAATTGTCAACATCCGTTCATACTGAACTAACAGTGTAGCACTGTATAGTGTAGTGTTTCAGTACTTTCACTGTGGTGGTCAGTATCCTGGGCTTTAGTCCTATCACCGCTTTACATTTCCATAGTGTGCACAACAGCCTGGTTAGGGTCCAGTTGTGCACATCTGCACAAAGGCAGTGCCTCTACAGACACTGGTAATTACTGCCCCATAAGCTTAACAAGTGTAGTCTGCAAATCTATGGAGAGGATCATAATTGAGCTCATAAACAAAGATATAGGGGACATGCAGACATTGTACCCATCCCATTTTGGCTTGGTGAGGGGCAGATCATGCCTTTTGTACTGGGTTGACATCTTCAAATTGGTCACTTAGGCCATTGTTGGGGAAAGGCAGTCCATACAGCCTACCTTGGCCTTGAAAACACTTTCAACACAATACCCCACTCAGGTATTGTGGAAAACCCTAACAACTGAAATGTAAACCCATATGTCACAAGATGGGTTGCAAACTGGCTTAAGGACGGGACCCACAGGGTTAGAGTTGCTGGCGCTATGTTAGACTCCAGGCTGGTCACAGGTGGTGTCACACAGGGCTCAGTCCTTGGCCCCATTGTTTGTCATGTACTTCCCAGAAGTACAGGCCAACATGGGAGGACTTTGGCTGACAATGTTTGCAGATGACTGCACACTGGGCACCATGGTGGACAGTGCATCACACACGGATATCCTTCAGAAGGGACTCACAGTAACTGATAGCTGGTGCCAGGGCCATGGCCTGAAGTCAAAGTGCACAACATGTGTAGACATACCCTTCAGGAAAAGCAAGGTGACCCCAAGCTACCATATAGGTGGCAATCCTCTAAGCACAGAGGAGGTTATCATGGACCTGGGGACCCAGGTTGACAGTCGCTGTTCTTCTGAGACTCACATTGCTAAAGTGGCTAGAAAGACCTTCTACATTGCCCACCTGCTCAGGATGGGATTCACATCCAGATCTAGTGTGTCATTGTTCCCCTGTACTCTTCACTTATCAGACCGGTGATCGAGTCAAATGCCCTATTCTGGCTGTATGTCACCCAACATCTGCAGCAATTGCAGACACCCTGAATGTCCCCCACCTAAAGGATCAAGGAACCCCAACAGCTGTCATATGCTGCCAGATTGAAGACACTCCCACTCTATTCACTCACATACTGTCTGCTTAGAGGTGACATGTGCCTGACATGCGAGGCCATGTCCAAACAGGGATTAATGGACATGCTCCACCTCAGAATCAGCAGATCCACCTGAACCACTAGTGCAGGTGACTTACACCTTAGCAGGGTTGTATGTTGGAGGGATGAAGTTATCACCCAGAGACTCACTATGCTGTGTAATACAATCCCGGTCCATGTGAGGCAGAGCACCTTGCTGGCTGAGTTCAAGAGGTATCTTGACCTGTGGATGGAAGGTCATACGATTAACCTGGGATCGCCACGGTGTCACTGCTGGAGAGGCATGACACAATAATGGGCACAGTACTGTTTCCATATAAGGGGTGGTGTATGCCAATGAACTCTGTGCTAGGCTTATACCTGCCTTAGGGAAGATAGCCTAGTATAAACCTATGTACCTATGAACCTATCTGACCATGTTGCATTATGTTCAGATGTGAACTACTTACAACAGCCTCATCCAACATCGGTAGTGTATTCCACAACATGGGTGTACATTGGCGAACACTACCAATGTGCCCTAGGCCATTTCTAATGCTAGTCGGAGAGTGTGTTTGTCCATCAACACATTGTAAGTGATGTTTGCCATGACATATGTCTTGTTTAGTATAATGTGCCTCTGTCTACCTGTGACATAACATTGATACCCAGGGTAAACCTCCCATCTCCCATGCACTCATTAGGATTCCTGTTGAGGGGACTCAACGAGTGTCTCTACGGAGAACCTGTACTGGTAGTTTACTCATGTGTGGGGGTGGCTTCTGTGTTTTGGATAATGCAGTACAGCCTGTCCTATATATGTCAGTGCTGGGGTTCAGGTCCCTCATGTGCATAGCTCCTGCCATTCAGATTGTACAAGGTGCAGCATGTGCATTGATTCCAGCTTGGACATGGCTTTCTACATCAGGCACAGCTTGCATCTGGGTGGACAGCATGGCAGTGTGTGGAGCTGCACTCTGTGTAATCAGACTACATATTACATGTGTTCCAGCTCTGTCATACTCCTGGTGAGGTACTGTTGTGGACTTTACAGGTGCTGGATGTGTCTGCATGAGGTACACCCCACAGGGGTTGTTGTGGTAATTTCTAATGCTGATGAAAGATAACTGCAGAACCACAATGACCTCCCCTTAGCTAGATGTCAGACAGCATGGACCATGCAATCACAAATAAAAACAGGGCCGTCTCCGCAAAGGGAAAGTGTCCTGTCTGTTGGACCCCAGCCATAAACAGACTGTATGACAGATGACGGTTACTAATGCAAGACAGAGCTACATCTCCAAAAGGGAAGACAGCTGTGATCAGCACTAGTAGAAAGCTACATTATCTCATAAAGACATGCAAGGTCAACTTGGGGACATAAATCACCAAAGACAATGAAGGTAACCACACTGATTTCTTCAGTTATGTCAGACACCTGGTTGTGAACCCTCGGATATGCTCAGAGTTGGTACACAACAACATATATTCCAGTGACCTGACAGATATTGGCAACATTCCGGTGGACAGCTTCAGTGCGATTTACCCCCTCCCTCACCCCCAAAGAAGATAGTTATCACTGCTGTATGTAACCTCACTGTCATCTTGGATGTCCATGTGAGAGCCACACTCAGCAAAGACAAGTACACAGCATCCATGGGACCTGCTGGTATCTCCAGTTGCATGCTATGTGAACTCCAGAAGGGCCTGGACCCGTTGATACAACTGCTATTTAACCTTAGTCTTGCTACAGGATATGTACCTGAACAGTGGCGCACGGCAACAGTGGTCCCACTCCACAGAGGAGATGCCTCCACAGACCATGGCAACTACCACCACACAAGCTTAACCAGCCTTGTCTGCAAAGATATGGGGAGAGTCATTATGGAGCTCTTACACAGACACATTACTGACCTACGGACCCTTGTTCCCACCTAGTTCAGCTTTGTACAGGGCAGATCCTGCCTTTTGCACCTAGTTGACTACTATGAAACTGTCAGTAGGGCCATCGATGAGGGCTACGCAGTCCACACAGCCTACCTGCACTTGGCTAAGGCCTGTGACACAATACCACACTCAGGCATCATAGCCAAGCTCAACAGCTGACATATAAAGGCATATGTCGCAGGATAGGTTGCAAAATGGCTAAGAAACAGAACCCATAAAGTCAACATTGCAGGTGCCTTGTCAGATTCGAAGCCAGTCACAGGTGGTGTCCCACAAGGATGTGTCCTGGGACCCCTTTTAATTGGTATTTACTTTTCAGATGTGGAAGCAAACATAGGGGGGTTGTGGCTGACAAAGTTTGCAGATGACTGCAACCTAGGCACCATAGTGAATACATCAGCCGGCACACAAATACTACAGAATGCCATCACAAATGCGGATAGCTGGTGCCAGACACATGGCCTGAAACTGAATGCAACTGATGTGTATTCACCCCCTTTGGGAGGAACAAAGTACCCACAGATCAATACATAGACAGCAACCCACTGAGCACAGACAACAAATCAGACACCTGGGGACACATGTAGATAGTGACATCTCTTTGACACCCTGTTGCCAAAGTGGTTAGGAAGACTTTCTATCTTGCCCACCTTATCATGGAGGGTTTTCCATCAAGATCATAGGAGGTCATTGTTCCACTATCCTTCTCCCTTATCAGGCCCATGATTGAATACGAAGCCCCATATGGTATGTACCTCACCCAGCAATTGCAACAGCTGCAGACACCCCAAAGGTACCTACCATGAAGATCAGGGTTCTTCAACACATGTCAGATGCTTCCAGAATAGAGGAAATCCAGCTTTGTTCAGTGTCATACCGCATACGTACAGGTGTCCTATGCCTGACATACAAGACCATGTCCAATCAGGATTTGGTGGACATGCTCCACTGCAAGCAATCCAAATCCACCAGAGCCATGAGAGCTGAGGATTTGAACCTCAGCACATACATGTATAGGACATGCTGGAGGGACAGAGTCATAACTCAGAGGCATCTCACACTCTAGCAGAGTATCCCAGTCCATGTTTGACAGAGTCCCTCACTGACTCTATTCAGGAGAAATCTGGACAACTGCATTTGAGACGGAGGCACAGACTAGACAGAGGCACAGTCATGTTATTCAATTACGTAAGGGGGTCATACTGTGTCACTACTAAGTCAGAGGCACAATCATCAGAATCTATTCTGTACACTTATTACCAGTATAAGGGGTGGCAATAGCCACATCACTATGGCTAGGCTTATACATGCACTAGGGCAGATAGGCTAGTAGTAGACTATGACACTATGCAACAGTGTAGCTATTGTCAATCAAACAGTATGATGTGGTTTGGGGGGCTTGATATCTCCCTGTATTCCAACATTGTTTTGTCTATTCCTTCTAGCATGTCTAGAGATCAGTTGCTAGTGTCCTCTCCTGCTCAGCTGGTGAACCTGGGAATATTGAGGCAATGTTACACTTGCCTCATGTACACTGACAGCCCTCTCCTTCTGCCATAAAACACACATACATGTGAGAGATGCAACTATATAGCCAAAGTGGAGGCTGAGCTCTCTCAACATAGGACTAGCAAGACCAGAGAGAAGGTGAAGGTAACCACACACACATCACAAATCCAGTCTCACATGGCACTATCACAACTTAAGATCATACACATAGACACACAGAGACACTCGGAGGCTCTGATCAGGATTCTACCGGAATGGCAGTGGCCACCACAGCAGACACTCACACAACTGCCTCCACAGGGCACAGCACATGCAACACATTGACCACAGAGTCGGTGTGCCAAACAGTCACAGCCCTTAAGGCCAAAAACAATGCCAGACACACTTGTCTATGGTTACTCCATAGTCAGACACATTGATCGGGTACGGAGGAGATCACAGTAAGCTGCCTATCGGGCACTGGAATCCACCACATAATGCAAGCACTCAGGTCACTCAACTGCAAGTACAGGTCTGACCCAGTCATTATCCATGCTGGTGTGAACGACCTGAGATGTACCTCCCTGTACTACATGGAAAGAGACATAGAGGATCCCTCTGATTATGTAGGCCAGGCAGGTATGACCCTGACCTTCAGCAGTATCCTACCTTCACCAAGTATGATGCCACATAAACAGAGACAAGATGATCAGCTGTATTATTTTGCTTAGACTATGGTGTCATTCAAAGGGGGTCCAATGTCTGTCTGCCTGGGATGACATGCTGGACAGGCCACGGTGATTTGCAAGGGACGGCTTGCACCTGTCACCCCTGGGCTTCCGGATTTCGGATGATGCTCTTGCCACCCCCATTGTGCCTTTTTTATGCAAGATTCAGATACTACACCTACCACCCTAGAACACAGTAAAGGAAGGACACTAAGGGTACTGCTGCTCAATGCCAGAGGTCTCAACCTCAAGCTGCACACACTCTATGCCCTTCTCAGTATGTAGCATATTGATGTCTGTGCTGTGCCTGAAACCTGGTTCACAGCTTCTGACAGCACCCCGGCACTATCAGGTGTTACCTCATATCATGCATTCTGGCACCAGCATCCGGACAACACCAAGAAGGATGGTGGGTGTCCATATTCATCAAGGACACCCTCACCTCATTGTTGGTGGCAACACACGATGCATCGGAGACCATCCAGATGCCAGTGACCGTAGGCAAGACTGCTCTGCAGTTTGTAGCATGTTACATGCCACTCTCTCAAACTCAGGTACCTCACACAGCTATCCTGCAAACACTGAAGGGGATAAATGTATCTCCAAACAGCATCCTACTGGGTGATTCCAACTATCCACATATAGACTGGGATCACTAATCATGCCACAACACTCTAACACAAAGGTTCCATGAGTTCATACACTGAAATGCCATGGAACAACTGTTCCCAATCCCCTCAAGTGGAGGCAACATACTAGAACTCATCATCACGAACATGGGGTCACTCTGTTCAACACCAGCAGTATACCCATCATTGGTGAGATCAGATCATGGACTACTCTCAGTGGGAGTCCACATCCCACCCACACCACAGATGGAAAAACAAACAGTGAAGACCTTCTCAAATGCCGACTTCACATTTCTAAGGACTGGTGTGGTCTCTTTCAAGGCCCCCAAGCCAGCGGACACCATTACCCAAGCCACTGTATCACTTACAAATGCCTTCTACCAGCACCTCCAGGACTGCATGGATCAGGCAATCCCAAACAAAACAAAGACTATTTGTACCACAGGCAAGCATCCAGTCTGGTGGACCCTAGCCATAAACAAGCTCTACAACACAAGGAAGGAGCTACTACAAGATAGAGCATAATCCGTAGGAGGGAAGACACCCCTGCTCATTGTGAGTAAAAGACTGGGTTCCCCCATACAATCATCCGAGGCAAGTTTTGAGAGTAAACCCACTCAGGACTCAAGAGACAATCATGAGGCCTTTTTTGCCTATGTTTGAAACCTGGGAGGGAACTCCCAGATATGCTCGGAATTAGTTCAGAATGATGTAGATATCACTGCACTTACAGACATTGCCAACATACTGGCTGACAGGTTCATTGCAGATTCCTCCCCCCCTACCCCCAACTGGAGGGGTATCTACACCAGAGGATTGTAGCCCCCCAAACATCTCCAATGCTGGGGTGGGAACTGCTCTATCCAAGGCAGAAAACACTTTATCCATGGGACCAGATGGTGTCCCCAGTTGTGTGCTCCATGAACTCAATGAGTAATTACACCCGCAGTTAGGGCAGCTGTTTAATCTTAGCCTCACCTCAGGATATGTGCCCAAGGAGTGGCATACGGCAATGGTGGACCCACTTTACAAAGGAGGTGCCTCCACCAACCCCGGAAACTACCATCCCATCAGCTTGACAAGCCTGTTCTGCTAAGCTATGGAGAGGATAATAATGGGAATTATAAATGAAGACATAGGGGACTTGCAGACATTGGATACAATCCAGTTTGGCTTTGTCAAGGGCAGATCATGCCTTTTAAACTTGGTTGACTTTTTCAAAACAGTCACCCAGGCCATTGACGTGGGCAGGGCAGTCCACACAGCCTACCTTGACCTGGCAAAGGCTTTCGACACAATACCCCACTCAGGTATCATTGAAAACATCACCAGCTTAATTGTGAACCCATACATCACAGCATGGGTTGCAAACAAGCTAAGTGACGGAACACACAGGGTCAAAGTTGCTGGTGCCATGTCACACTCCAGAGCTGTCACAGGTGGTGTCCCACAGGGCTCAGTCCTGGGCCCACATTTGTTCAGCATCTACTTTTCAGAAGTACGAGCAAACACAGGAGGATTATGGCTGACAAAGTTTGACGATGACTGCAAACTGGGAAGCATAGTTTGAAACCCATCTGACACAGACATCCTTCAGAAGGGTCTCATAGACATGGATAACTGGTGCCACAGCCATGACCGTACATTAAACACTAAACAATGCATAGCCATACCCCTCAGGAAGAACAAGGTTACCACTACTTCCCATCTAGGTGGCAATCCTCTAAGCACAGAGGAGTTTATCAGGGACCTGGGCACCCAGGTTGACAGTAACCTTTTGTTTGACACTCACATTGCCAGGGTAGTTTGGAAGGCCTTCTACATTGGCCACCTCATCATGCAGGGATTCACATCTAGATCAAGGGAGGTCATTGTTCCCCTGTACTCATCACTCATCAGACCAATGATTGCATACATTGCCCCATTCAGAATGTATCTGACCCAACACCCGCGGCAATTGGATGGGCCCACAAATTCCTCAACAGGAGGTGAAAGGGTCTCAAACATATTTCTTATGCTGCCCGACTGAAGGGATTCCAGCTGTATTCAGTCACTTACCGTCTGCTCAGAGGTGACCTGTGCCTGACATACAAGGCTATGTCCAACCCAGACTCATTGAACATGCTTCACCTCAAGACCTCTACATCCATCAGAACTACAAGGGCAGGAGACCTAAACCTCAACACAGATATTAATAGGATGTGCTGGAGGGACAGATTCATCACCCAGAGAGTCCATATGCTGTGGAACAACATCCTGGTACATGTGAGGCTGAGCACCTCACTGGCTTCGTTCAAGTGAGATCTTGACCAATGGATGGGAGATTGCAGGTATACCCCAGGGATAACCTCAGTATCACTGCTTGACAGAGGCACAGCAAAATAATGGGCATATTATCCATCAACTTGAAGGGGTGGCAGAAGCCACAAAACTCTGGGCTAGGCTTATTAATGCCCTAGGGCAGATAGCCTAGTATGAACCTATGAACCTATGCACATAGGCCTGGGGCAGTTCCTGCTATTAGGACAGTGGTCTGCAGCAAGCTATATAGTAGTAGTGAGTTTTAGCCATTGGTTTTGACCATGGCTATTCCATGTTGCTTCTTGTTGTGGTACAAACATGGGTGTGTGGTTATCCATGCTATTTATTGCTAGTCACCCTCATTTTGTATCTTGTTCCATGTTTTTGCACATGTACATCACTGTATGACGTGTGACCTGGTAGTGTCAGGGTGCTGATGTGGGCTTTGACCCTGTTTTCTATTACAGCACTGATATCTACATTCTCTATACTGTGTGTGTTTACACACCACACATCTTGATGTTTATACTTCTGGCATTGGGTAGCATTACATCTAGGTTCCTATCCCTTGTGGTACCCATGAGGTGGGTTTGTGTTTTTGTGGTTTATGATTCTTGAGGGTGGATGTTAGTTGGGGTCCTCAGGTGTGCATGTGGTACATGATATTACATTACTTAACACATGGCATTCATGCCTCAGGTGGTGCTGCAGGGCCACCTCTGTCGGATACACATGCTACACTCCCTGTACATGTTTGGCAGCAGGTTGTGTCATGTTAGGCATCCCTGTTACTGTATGAGTGAGTCAGAGTGGGTATCAGTCCCTGTGTTCCTACTGACCAAGCGTATGTGCTATGCATTGCCTCTTTGCCAAGGCCAGGGCATACTGGGCACGCCTCCTTCTGCCTACTGGGACAAGGTCAGGTTGTTCCTCCTCCGAGTCACCCCCTGCCTGTGGTGGCCTTGGCAATGGTGGGGGGATGTTTGGCCCAGCCCTGTGCTGGTCCTGCTGCAGCTGTTTCCGCAGGATCATATTATGTAGCATAGCACATATCATGATCATTTGGGTACATGTAGTTGGTGTGTACTGCAAGGCTCCATCAGATGTGTCCAGACACCGGAACCGTGACTTGAGCAGCCCAAACACACGCTCTATGATATTACGTGTTTGTGCGTGTGCCTCATTATGGCGTTCCTGTTCAGGTGTGTGTGCATTTCTGATGGGTGTCATCAGCCACGGCTCAAGTGCATAACCTGCATCCCCCACTAGGTGCCCGTGTGGGAAGTCCTCATTGGCAAATGATTGGTACAGCTGCATCAGATGCCAGATATGGGAATCGTGGTAGCTCCCAGGGCAGCCAGCACACACATTCATTATTATGCCCTGGGCATCACACACGACCTGGCAGTTGATGGAGGGGTATCCCTTGCGGTTAATGTAGGCTCTACCCGCCTCCTGCTGGTGCTTTGATGCGTATGTGCGTGCAGTCTATAGCACCCAGTACCTCAGGGTATTCTGCTATTTGCTGGAAGAGACGCATATTGCTGGCCAATACCTCACGGGCATTGGGGAAATATACATGATCACCGACATGTGCTGACATGGCATCCAGGAACTGGTGTAGTACCCTGGAGGCTGATGCCTGTGATATCCCCATCATATCGCCAGTTGGTCTCTGGAAGGTACCTGTTGCTAGTATTCTTAGGCCAACACATACCTTGGTTTCCACTGGGATGGGTTCCCCTCTGTTGGTTCTCTGTGTGAGGCGTGGCCTGCACAGCTCAACAATCTGCTGCAGGAGCTCTCTGTCCACTCTATAGCTCTACTATCTCCAGCTCATGTAACCCATGGTAGGTGACCCTGGGCCTGTATACTCTTCTCCTTCTCCTCACTCTGGGTTGTCTGTCAGCATCTGCATTGTCACCACCCTCAGCAATTCGCCTATGCCTGATTATAATAGCTATGGCAGCCCCTAGCATTTCTGCTCTGAGTTCAGCTTTTTTCAGTTTTCAATTCTGATAGCTTAGTTTCTGGCAGTATCTGTTGTGAGAAACAGCCTGCACTGCTCTTTGCAGTGTTTTAAGTGCTGGGTTGGGCTTCTAGTCTGCCTGTGTAATTGCCTGCTTCTAATTGTTTCCACCAATTAACTCCAGTAGTATCTTCTGGCAGTTTCCCTGGATTTTAGTTGTTTCCTGTTTCCTTTCTGTTTCCTGAGGGGGAGCAATGTGCACACCAGGTTAAACACGCTCACAGCCACTTAAACACGCGCACACATCCCTACACGGTGTTACAGGCGCGCACACATCCTTACACAGTGTGAACTAGGCTGATTCATGCTAAAACGCGCGCACACTGCCTTACACACGCGCACACCTGCGCAAACCGTTGTAAATGGTTTACAACACGCTCCCACATGTTGAACCTGCCTTACACGCCAAGCTGCAAGATGCACGATATCAAGAAACTTTGAGTGTAGGGATAGCGTATACCCTCAATTTCTTGACTTTCCTAGTGTTCTGTTGGGACACACCTCCCTCCCTGATGTCTGTCTGTCATCTGTTACCTTACATTGCCCTCCAATCTGGTACATTTATTGCTATCATCCCCCCCATGATGTCACCTACCTCTTACTCTGTTCCTCACCCGTCTCTAACTCTTACACTACTCAGACAGTGCTCATTACCTATGTGACAGTGTGATTCAGTATTGTAACCCTCATTTACATAGGATTGCCTAGTAATGACTAGTTACATGTCTTACACGGAGCTTCCCCCCCTTGACAACCACTAAACGGAGGCCATATTGGTTTTGGTCTGCAAGTCCCTCCATTGACATTCAATGTAATACATAAATTCCACAATTGTGGGTTTATAAGCTTCGGTTTTCAGTTTTAGGTAGCGCACCCAGTTTGCGCGGGTGTGCGCTGCAGTTAAACAAAAATCCCGTGAAAAAAAAAAAGTTATATAACTTATTTTTGCAGCACGTTTTCATGCCAATGGCCACATATTTGGCCATTGGCATGCTTAATGAAACATATGCACCCTTTATTTGGAGCTGACATAGCTCCGTTTTTAATTTTGCAGAAATGTACTCAGTTGTCAGCTGAGTACATTTCTGCAGCTAACACGTCCGTTACACGGACTGGTTTCTGCTTCATGGATCGCTCAAATACCTCATTTGCATATCTTTGAGCTGCAAATGAGGTATTGAGCATTTCCACGCCCAGTCCGTGTAAGAGACGTGTTAGCTGTCTCTTACACAGAGATTTGGGCTGTTCCTGAATCAGGAGGCTTACACGGAGGCTTACACTACTCTTGAACTCCATGTAAGCCTTCCTGAATCTGGCCCAGTCTTTACACTTCTTAGGGTTGTACTTAACAATTGTAAGATATGATCTGGCACCACTCTAGAACCTAACTATGTTGTCTTTTTCCAGATATCAGAGTGTAATCACCACACTCCATGCACTACAATAAGTATAAAGCATAGGGAGACTATGATAGCATAATAGTCAAAAAGTGTCATAGTCACTATTACTAGACAAAATTAAATAAGGAAGATAAAATCTAAAGGTAAACTTCAGCTGTCTGTAACATGGCATATGATACTTACAATGTCAATCCAGTTACAGTAAAAACAGAGTGCATTTGCTTCTGCTGCAACTGTCACAAGTCTGCAGAGACTGAATTCACAATATGTAATAACAACCAGAATTATATCAACACATTTAAAGGTTTTCATCTCTTTGTGGTTTTGTTCTGCATATTCTTAGATGTAATTAGCAATTTTATTACAATGAATTTAAAGTATATATCAATTTCAAGTGCTATTATCATTATACGTAATACTGTAAGGGTCGAACACACTCGATCGGACCAATGCTGAGCCCTTCCTTATCTCACTCTAGCTAAATCCCCCTCCTCTACTTTTCCTGCACTACCAGCCCAGTATTCCCTACCAAATCATAACAATTTGGCTAAACTATAAAAATAAGCTAAATATTATAGTGCTGATGAGTGTTACACTTACCTACCTGCAATCCTTAGCCTGGGGTTTAAGCCCGCCCTGTTCACTACACTCACTTTGCTCCCCACCTGCCCCTGCTACCTCTACATTTATTCTAAACTAAAACCCCTCCCTTAACTACCAGCCAATTAGGCCAAACCACCATAATTTCCCTTACCCTCCCCTCTTACCCCTCTCATCAACCTAGCTCAGTTCTGATACTTGACACAATCATGCTTTCAGCTGACATGATTACGCTCCTTACCTGCATACTGCTTGCTCACATTACATCCTATCAGAGCTCCAAAGTGATAATGCCCAACCATTTTCACTGAACTATTGCATCATCTTCCCTCAAGCACGCACTCTATAACTACACTGCTCAAACCACTTAAAACCACCTCCCAATACACCTACTCAATTACCAAACACATACCACATTTAAAAAGAAAATGTCCCTAAAATATGACAGATTCTTTACACTATATATAAAACATATTCTAAACTCTCTCTCCAAACTAGTCCTCTGTGGGGACATCCACCCCAACCCTGGTCCCTTCAACTCTGACATCACCACAAAACCTCCTCCAAAGCACTGCCCCATAACTCAAATCACAACCAACAAAAGCCATCTAACCTCATTATATTGTCCCTAAACATCAGAAGCATATGTAACAAAGTCCAAGACCTACATGGCAACATAAGCTTATACTCCCCAGACATACTCATCCTAACCGAAACCTGGCTCAAATCTCACATCAGCAATGAGGAAATACTCCCATCTGGATACAGCATCCTTCGCATAGACAGACTGTCCAGGAAATGAGGTGGTGTAGCACTGATGTTTAAACACCACCTCAATATCCAAACCCTTAACATATCCGCTCCCCAGTACAGAAATCAAGAAATCCTTTACACCAACATCAAACTAAAACCAAAGAAAACAATCAACATCATATGATGCTATTTCCCATCAGGGAAAAATATACCACCCCTAGAAAACCTGAGCGGGGCCAATCTTTCTCAACCCCAGGAAACTATTGTTCTTGGCAACTTTAACATCAACTTACTATCCTGTAATAGCATTCACCCAGCCCTCCACCTAAATTTTCATGGCTTCACACAACTAATCCAATTCTTTACCTGAATCAACAAATACCCTAACAATCATACCATACTTGTTTGGATCTTAGTTAGCAAAGCCCCTCACTCTTACCTAACAGGCTGCCTACCTGAATCCCTCAGTGACCACTCCCCAACCTTCCTACCAAGACACCATGCAGATAATATCAAGCCCATTTCCCATAGGCAAATCTGTAACAAAACCAATTTCAATCCCAACTCCTTTATCCCCTCCCTCCAAAAAGTTAACTGGTCACCACTGAAATGCCTCAACCTAGATGAGGCTGTCCACTTCTTCAGCAGCAGCTTCCTCATCATCCTAAACACCCATACCCCCATAAGGAATGCCAAAGTCAGAACCAGGAGCTCCCCTTGGTTAAAAAAGAGCACCAGAATCCTAATGAAAATCAAAGGCTTGGGAACACTGGCGCCTAACAAAAAAATCCTCAGATAGACAATCCTTCCTTGAACTGAGCAATAAGGTCAAAAAGCAAACAAAATTAAATAAATCCCTATACTATCAGTCTACCCTAAACTCTTCTCACCAAAACGCTAAGCAATTCTAGTCCACAATTAATTCCATCCTCCTCCCCGGGAAAGTTGACACCCCCTCCTCCACCAATATTGTCAATTCCTTTAACAAAGACTTTACTGAAACCATAATATCCATAACCAAACAACACTTCCTTACATCCCCCCACTCCTAACCCTAATCCTCCCCCACCTGGTTTCTTCTTCTCCTCAGTACCTACCTCCTACATAAAAAGACTTCTGTCAAAACTTAAACCCACTAAACTTGCAGCTGACAATCTCCTCTCAGAATACCTAAAAATCGCAGCTGATGCTCTAGCTTATCCAATTTCCATATTAATAAACCATCCCATATCCAAATGTTATGTACCTTCTCTATGGAAAATATCCCACATCATTCCTCTCTACAAAGGTGGCCCCTCCACAGACCATTCCAGTTACCACCCTGTCGCCATCATCTCCCCTCTCTCCAAGATACTTGAAAAATGCATCAACTCCCAGGTCTCCAACTACCTCCTAGCTAATAACCTCCTCTCTAATACCCAACATGGCTTCAGGCCGCCATATCACAGCACTACTACTGCTTTGCTCTCCTTCACCAACACTATCCTTCATCATAAAAACAATGGCCTCTTATCATTGCTGTATTTCTTGATCTATCTAAGACATTTGACATAGTATCACACAAACTAGTAGTCTCTATTCTGCCCAACCTTTCCTTTTCTCAGTCTGCCACTAACTGGTTCCACAGCTATCCATATGGCCACCAGCAGTCAGTTGTCTGTTATAATAACCTATCTCCTCGCCTTCTCATTACCCTTGGTGTCCCCCAAGGTTCTATTCTTGGCCCCCTGCTATTCTCCCTTTTCACCAACAACGTCCATACTGCCACCAAACATGCATCTCATACAGTACGCAGATGACTCCACCCTCATCTGCTCTGCCCCTACTTTACCAGAAGTCCAACAAATCACTCAGGAATCATTCTCTTCTGTTGAAAGCTGGCTATCCAATGCTCGGCTCCTACTCAACCCTAATAAGACCAAACCCCTCATCTTCCAACCCTCTAAATCTACCCAGAGCTCCCCCAATTTCAGCATTCTTGCCAAAGACAATACCGCCATCTCACCATCAGAGCACACCAAATTACTCAGTACGGAGATTGACAACAAACTCAAATTTGACACCCACATATCTTTCATAATAAAAAAAACTTGGTGCCTCATATAGAAACAACCAATACCTCTCCAAAGCAGCTAAAATTTCTGTTGCCAACTCCCAGATAATCTCTACCTTACTCTATGCATCTCCCATACTTACAAACCTTAGAAAGACAGACCTAAATAAGCTTGAGGCTTGCTACAATAAAACTGCTAAATTTGCTACAGGTGCCCCCTACTACAGCCACTATTGTATCTCCCTTAAAGAATTAAACTGGCTAGAACTCCCACAACTCCTGAACCTGAATCAACTATCCTTCACTCATAAACTTGTAAACCATCCCCTCAAAATCCCCTTACTCCAAATCCTTCACCAACCCTACCACTCCTCTAGAACCCTACGCTCAAGCAACAAAAATCTACTCCTTGTTAAGAAAGCCAAATACTCAGCAGGGGAAGCTCTATTTTCTTGTGCCATATCCAAACTTTGGAACAATCTTCCCCCCTCCATCACTACTCTACCTTCCAGCAGTCATTTCAAGACTGCACTTAAATTGCAACTAAATCTGCACTGGCTTTGTCCTTGCTCAAATCCAGACTACCCCCCCCCACCTCCCCTCCTTCCTCCACTCTCACTCTCATCCTAACTTTTATAAATGATCTAACTGCCATGAATTCAAATCCCAGTGTGATAATGTTAGTACACTCTGCTCATGTTAGATAAGTTATAGGCTATTTTTAACTATGCAGCCTTGGTTGTTTTATTGTTTACAATTATTTTTATTAGATAATAGATAGTCCATCTTTTACTATTCTACCTTAGTTACTTTCTTTTTTAGAAATATTGTCTACCTTAGTTACTTTTATTGTTTAGAAATATTGTCTGTTACTGTAAATATACCAAGTGTTATGCTTGCTGAATGACATTAACTCTACCTGTACCAATGTCAATCATGTACAAACTGTGAAGCTTTTCTCCCCGGACATCCGATGAAAAAGGACGGTCGAAATCTCCCGGTAAACACATGTAAATAAAATAATAAATAAATATAGATAAATAATGAATTGTATAACAGACATTTAATTGCAGTAAATAATATTGTTTCCAAATTTCGTCCTAGAACTGCTAAATAGTTGTTACAGCATTTTGTTAGCCTCTAAACAAATTCTATACAGCTTATTATTCAGTACTTGTATAATATATAAAACATGACAGTAAAATCCCACATCATCATCTGTATACAGAGAATACTGTTACTAGTTGCTACTTGTTTTATGAACAGGTGTGCGAATTATGAGATAAGCAGGCTTTATATGAGTGGGATGTGCTTCAAAGTATTACATTAGTATTCGTATTATATTTATTCAGTTTATTCTTTCTTTACCAAAACAGCCATCATACATCTTCAGTTGTGACCTGGAATGCTACTGTCAGTAATGGTTCATGTAACATTTATCGTTGGCTGTATTCAGATGGCGAAAGAACACACAGTGTCTTTGGCACAGACAAGGTATGTTTTCAGTAAATTACTATCGTTTTTATATGATTTTTCACTTCTGTATTTGTATCATTATCATTTTTCATTTTATGTGGGTTTATTAATTAATTAATTAAATGTATTTTAAGAAGAGTCATTCTGAGAACTTGTTAGTTGAAGGCCATTATGGGGAGGGATGCTAATTTTTTAGGAAAATGGTCAGACAATTTTTTTAGACTGTCAATGTAACCAATCCTAGGCATATAAAGTAGGAGGGACAGGAGTTAATAAAGATGGAGAATAAGATGGGGTCTATGTCAAGCACTTGACTGATGCGATTTGTGAATGAAGAAGAGTTTTGGGAACCATCTAACAGGATCTTTGGAAAGGTCCCACTCTGAATAAGTCTTACATGGAAACACTTTGATTCACCATCTCTCTCATGATCGACAGACAGTGGCATTTGAGGTCCCTTTCATTCATGTAATAGACATTACTGTCTCTGTCAAGCCACGCTGCTGATAGCATAGGATACCAATGGGAATCCAGGGCATCTGACTGCTAGACAGGAGCCTAAAAGCTTCTTGAGCCGAATCAAGATTCTGGAACAAATTCCTCCAACAGGGCTTACAGCTATGTGGTTGGCATTAGGAACAAATGTATTTATTTATTTATTTATTTTATTTTACATTTGTTGACCGGGATAGTCTGACTGGATTCATGTCCATTTTTAGCGGAGGTCCGGGGAGAAAAGCTACAAGGTAAGCAGATAAGATTACTTAATACAATTTATACAAATCCGTTCCACCATGCAAAGGATTACACCCAGTACCTGGGATTAGGACAACAGGGATATCACAGCTTGACTAGATTTTTAGTTTAGCCCATGATGCCTTCAGGTTCATGGCTGTTTTCTAGCCATCCTATTTTATACAAAGATACCCAGATGCTCCCAGAATTGCTGAAAGATGGTATGTAAGCTCTTTGAAAACAGTTTAATGATTGTTAATATCTGTTCTGGAACCATCTAGAGCTTAAATAAATTGTCTTCTCTCGGATGTTGGAGCATAATCAGCTGTTTAAACAGGCAGCAGGGCTTTAGTTAGTTTATAAATAAGATTTCCACATTTAGAAATAGAGCAATATAGCACTTAATTTTGCAACTCATAAAGATAACCTCAAGTGATGGAAAATCTGGATCTAGGCTAGTTTTGATAAATTACTGTGACAACCCTCAGTAGGTAGGGAAGTAAGGTGATAGATTTTCAATATTTAGGCAGAAACCATTAAAACCTGAAATGGATATGGGATTACATATATCTTTATTATACATTCACTCCAAACTTTCCTTAGCTTAATAATTTGACATGTACCATGCAATATTACGGATGCAGTTTTGAAACCTATCCTTAAATTTTGATTTCTGCCACTGACATTGCTAGTTTATCACTAGCTACTAATCTGCACAGAGTACTACAGAAGCAGACTATAAGTACGTCAGTGGCATTTGTCACACAGTGAAACCTTAATGCAGTTATTTACAACCTTTAATTACATATGGCTGCCAGCTGCAATCACAAATTTACATTTTTGAATATTTGGACCACCTTTCAGACATCTTACAGGAATTGAAAAATGTTAGTATGCAAACTGCTGCATATCTAAATGAAGCAGCATATAACATTATATATGGTAGCAATACTATGCTTACTAACATATCATATTTATTTAATTTACATTTATTTATCAGGAGAGTCTAATTGGACAGTCTGTCCATTTTCAGTGGAAGCCCAGGGAGAAAAGGTGCAGTATGAATAATAGTGTATAAATCAATATACATAACAATAACAGTAACAATGACAATGTTCTGGACAAGCTCACTTAAGACAATCCAGCGTGGCTACTATGGCAGGATGGCACAAACTGACACATAGTGATGTACAACTGCACAGTAATGGCAGCAACTGTTGTATAGTGTCACATACATGGAAACTTGTCTGAGTCTTACAGAGGTGTATAAGAAGTAGAAAAGGGGACATCAAGCAGCTGAACAGCATATAGAAAAGTATAGAGTAGGAAGGGAGGCTGGACAATTATTTTATGTGGTTAATGCTCACTTCTATTTATATAAAGAGATGGAGTGAGGAGAAAGAGTGACAGAAAACCAGGGGAAGAACAGGGGGAGTTAGATCATTCTGCTGCAGAATTAAATAAAGAACAGCATAAACAAATAGGGGTTCTGTGTATGTACGCCTTCTGGGATGGCAAAGCACAGAATGGACAAAGACAACAAAGGGGTAGACAGGTGGTGATGTGAGGGTTGGACAATGCTCTAGGTATGGGGCTAAACACAATAGGAAGGATGTTCATCATTCTGGAGACTGGGTGGGGTGCTTGCAGCCTGAAGGGGTTCACTTTGGTCCGGAGGAACACTGTTGCCATTAATCATCAGCAGGTGGATCAAGGCAGCTAGTGGTATGCCCACTAACTCCTCTGGAAGCCTGAGTTCAGGGTTAGCCAGGTGAGTAAATTTGCAATCTGCTCCAGGAAGAATTCTATATAGACCATATTTCTATCCAGTATTCTCTGACTAACAGCTTTGTCTATCACCAACTTCTGAAGTTGCATTTTAGCCACCATGGACAATTGGGCTAGCTACCTCTTGTGAGAGATCAACACCCCCACCAGCGAGGCTCTTCTAGCCCCATCACCCTGTCTATCTGCAGTCTCAACAGGGGTTGTCTGTGGTTGAGGCATCTACTGAGTCATATGGCCATTTGGACCTGCAGGTAGGAGACACAATGAGCAGAATTGCCATAAGTAAACACATCCTACTAGTGGAAAAGATATGTATGTAACTGAGGTTAGCATTTGTCAGTTTAACTAAGCTTACCTAGCTATCAGTCTTTCCTGCTTCATGTGAAAGCTTTCACATTTCCGACTGCATTCTGCTGAAAGAGAAAAGTTAGGATTAATAGTTGCACAACAACTCAATTCACGCTTTGCAGATATAAGTGACACTACACACAACAAAAGGGGACACTAAATATCCACAATAAAATGTGCAGAGCTTATTGGAGCTTGCTGTGATTCAGGGTTCATAAATGAACAACACTACAGCTCTGCAAGTTGATAAAGCCATGCAGTGAAACTATAGAATTAGACAAAGCTCTGCAGTGAACATCATACGCAGAGACACAACACATAATTGAAAGATTTCATGCTGACTGTACTGTATTACCTTGCAAGAATGCGAAACATGAGCTCACAGACTGACACATTTGCATGTGATAACACATCCTTTGGCAGAATGGCAGAAAGAGCCTGAGAACACTATGAAGACATACAGTATTTGCAGCTGCACTGGTATGTGGTATACAAGTATGTTGTATGCATAAATGGGAATGAAAGGTGTGCACAGCAAAGTACAAAAAAGGGGAACACCAAGCTTAGGTCACACAACAGGACAACATAATAGGAGTGTGCAGGATAGGGGGCAGCAGTGTTTTTTCAGGGATAATACCCTGTTCTTTCATTATATTGGAAGGAAGAGAAAGGGAGAGTGTGAAGGGGAAAGAATGAGGAAAGGGGAGTATGAATAGTATGCAGGATCAGGTAGCCCCACATGTAACATAACAAACAAGGGTGGAAGCGTGCATACCAGTATGAGGAAACACAGGATGTACAGAGTGAGATAAGCATAGGGAGACAAATGTAGATGGGGAAGGCAGAACAATGCACAATGTATGGAGTGTGGTAAATGAGGAACTGAGCATACTAGGGATAGGGTGGGGGTACAAACAGCAGTGTGCCATCTGCTTCTCCAACCCAGAGAGACATTACAGGGATCTGTTATGTTGTGATGGATCATGTTGGCCAGTAGTATGGTCCACATGTTATTCTGAGGTCCAATGATAAGCGTCAGTCAGGCAAGTAAATCTGCCATCCATCCCAGGAGCTACACATCTGTGTATTACACTCTCCACAGCATCCTCAAACAAATCATCAGTGTGACTGGGCCACCTTAGCGATTGGAGGCAGGCTACATGCCACTGAGTTAAAGGCGGGTCCCCCGTTTGGCAAGGCACTCACAGCTTCATTCTACTCCTGGTTTTCTTTCATAGTCCCAGCGGGACAGGATGCATTGGAGGTGCCTGCTAAGCCAACCTGTTATTCGGACCTGCAGTGAAGATACATGCTGGGAAATTTGCCATGGGAAAGTCTACCCTGATATGGGACTGAATATATTTCAAACAACTGAAACATGTCAGCACTTGTGAAGGACTCTAACCATTATTAGCTACAAGCCTCTCCTGTCTACTGCTGTGGGTGACACAATTACTGTCAAGTTGCTGTTTTTATTAAGAGAGAGAGAGAGAGAGAGAGAGAGAGACAAATAAGACAAGTTTCACAAGGGTAAGGTACAACACTAGAAAACAGACATGTCTCACTTCCATAACATGTCCCTATAGCTGTTTAACAGGCTGCAGGCAAATGTGTTTTTTCCAGTGGATATGTTAATATGCTTAAAACAGAATATGACAGTTACACAAGGGTACACCAGATAATGTGTGGGCACATAGTCATGATGTAGAGTAACCCTGCCTGAGTATGTGCAGTCACCATGAGATGATGTAGAATAGCCCTGCCTGAGTATGTGCGGTCACCATGAGATGATGTAGAGTAACCCTGCCTGAGTATGTGCAGTCACCATGAGATGATGTAGAATATCCCTGCCTGAGTATGTGTGGTCACCATGAGATGATGTAGAACCTCAGCTTTGGCCGGCTAAGGACTTGCTGTATTCAACTGGACATATAAGAGAATTTAAGTACCTTTATCTGCTCTTTTTTTTTCAAAAAAATACAGTATTTAAATTGATTTTAACTGTGTGGAAGGAATATTAACTGAACTGGAAATTAGTCAGTGTTTGGTGAACTTTGTTATTTGCTAGTAATTACAGGTGTGGGGGTAGTCACATTCTTTGATTTCCTGTCCTTGCCTATTTAAGTGGTACCATGTGAAATATTTTCTGCTTAAAAACCTCAGCTTTGGCCGGCTAAGGACTTGCTGTATTCAGCTGGACGTATAAGAGAATTTAAGTACCTTTATCTGCTCTTTTTTTTCAAAAAAATACAGTATTTAAATTGATTTTAACTGTGTGGAAGGAATATTAACTGAACTGGAAGTTAATCAGTGTTTGCTGAACTTTGTTAGTTGCTAGAAATTACAGGTGTGGGGGTAGTCACATTCTTTGATTTCCTGTCCTTGCCTATTTAAGTGGTACAGTGTGAAATATTTTCTGCTTAAAAACCTCAGCTTTGGCCGGCTAAGGACTTGCTGTATTCAACTGGACGTATAAGAGAATTTAAGTACCTTTATCTGCTTTTTTTCCCCCAAAAAAATACAGTATTTAAATTGATTTTAACTGTGTGGAAGGAATATTAACTGAACTGGAAGTTAGTCAGTGTTTGGTGAACTTTGCCATTTGCTAGTAATTACAGGTGTGGGGGTAGTCACATTCTTTGATTTCCTGTCCTTGCCTATTTAAGTGGTACAGTGTGAAATATTTTCTGCTTAAAAACCTCAGATTTGGCCGGCTAAGGACTTGCTGTATTCAACTGGACGTATAAGAGAATTTAAGTACCTTTATCTGCTCTTTTTTTCAAAAAAATACAGTATTTAAATTGATTTTAACTGTGTGGAAGGAATATTAACTGAACTGGAAGTTAGTCAGTGTTTGCTGAACTTTGTTATTTGCTAGTAATTACAGGTGTGGGGGTAGTCACATTCTTTGATTTCCTGTCCTTGCCTATTTAAGTGGTACAGTGTGAAATATTTTCTGCTTAAAACCTCAGCTTTGGCCGGCTAAGGACTTGCTGTATTCAACTGGACGTATAAGAGAATTTAAGTACCTTTATCTGCTCTTTTTTTCAAAAAAATACAGTATTTAAATTGATTTTAACTGTGTGGAAGGAATATTAACTGAACTGGAAGTTAGTCAGTGTTTGCTGAACTTTGTTATTTGCTAGTAATTACAGGTGTGGGGGTAGTCACATTCTTTGATTTCCTGTCCTTGCCTATTTAAGTGGTACAGTGTGAAATATTTTCTGCTTAAAACCTCAGCTTTGGCTGGCAAAGGACTTGCTGTATTCAACTGGACGTATAAGAGAATTTAAGTACCTTTATCTGCTCTTTTTTTCAAAAAAATACAGTATTTAAATTGATTTTAACTGTGTGGAAGGAATATTAACTGAACTGGAAGTTAGTCAGTGTTTGCTGAACTTTGTTATTTGCTAGTAATTACAGGTGTGGGGGGTAGTCACATTCTTTGATTTCCTGTCCTTGCCTATTTAAGTGGTACAGTGTGAAATATTTTCTGCTTAAAACCTCAGCTTTGGCTGGCTAAGGACTTGCTGTATTCAACTGGACGTATAAGAGAATTTAAGTACCTTTATCTGCTCTTTTTTTCAAAAAAATACAGTATTTAAATTGATTTTAACTGTGTGGAAGGAATATTAACTGAACTGGAAGTTAGTCAGTGTTTGCTGAACTTTGTTATTTGCTAGTAATTACAGGTGTGGGGGTAGTCACATTCTTTGATTTCCTGTCCTTGCCTATTTAAGTGGTACAGTGTGAAATATTTTCTGCTTAAAAACCTCAGCTTTGGCCGGCTAAGGACTTGCTGTATTCAACTGGACGTATAAGAGAATTTAAGTACCTTTATCTGCTCTTTTTTTTCAAAAAATACAGTATTTAAATTGATTTTAACTGTGTGGAAGGAATATTAACTGAACTGGAAGTTAGTCAGTGTTTGCTGAACTTTGTTATTTGCTAGTAATTACAGGTGTGGGGTAGTCACATTCTTTGATTTCCTGTCCTTGCCTATTTAAGTGGTACAGTGTGAAATATTTTCTGCTTAAAAACCTCAGCTTTGGCCGGCTAAGGACTTGCTGTATTCAACTGGACGTATAAGAGAATTTAAGTACCTTTATCTGCTCTTTTTTTTTCAAAAAAATACAGTATTTAAATTGATTTTAACTGTCTGGAAGGAATATTAACTGAACTGGAAGTTTTGACTCTGCTCTTCAGTTAGTCCCACACAACCTCCCTGTTTTTGTTTTGGTGTTAATCTTAGTGGCCTTGCAACTGCCCGCCCCTCTTGTAAATTTGTGTTTGGATACTCCTTCTGGGCCCATCTCATTTGCTCACTCAACTAAGTGCATTGAGATCATATTCTGATTTCAGGCACTCCTACTGTGTACAAAGAGAGCATCTGGGAAACAGAAAAGAAAAAAAAAATAAATAAATAAGCTTGTTTCCTGCCTTTCCTGTTAAGTGGTATAGACTATTTGTAGGCTTCTGAGCCCCCAAGCCCTTCTGTGTTGGAGGGAAGCCTTCTAGCTTTTTTTTTTTTTCTTATAACTAGCCAGTTTTCTAGTTTCAGCACTCAAATCTGTTTCTTTGATCTCAGCACTTATTCAGAAAAAAAAAAAAAATTTCATCTGCTTTTGCTGTACTTGTGTTTCTACCTACTTTTTTTTACTTTTGCATCATCTTAAAAGTACTCAATTGTATTTATTACTGCTTGGTGTAACTCATTCTAAGCCTTTTGGTTTAAACACTTGGGCTTCGGACCAGTTGTTTTGCACTGGGAGGGTTTGTGGTCTGCACTGTAGTGGCAGAACAGGTAGCTTACATCCTTCTAGGTTGGGAACTGCTGATTTGAGGGCTCAGTGTCTGTTATTCTAAAAGTGTATTAATTCTGGTTTAAGCACTTGGGCTTTCATCCAGTTATTTTACATTAAGAGGGTTCGTGGTCTGCACTCTTGTGGGAGGAGAGGCTGGACTCTGCCCTTCTGAGCTGGGAATTTCTGGTTAAAGGCTTATAGTGCATGCATATCTGAACTGCTTCTTACTGAAGTTGGTGCGCCTTGTTTGCTGTGGCATAGACTGGATTCGGGCCTGCTGGATCTAGCTTTGTTTGTGTAACTTGAGCACTAATCCAGGCATTCTCTAAAGTATTCAATTGTATTTATTACTGCTTGGTAGTAACTTGATTAAAGTGTAGCTATCATTCTAAGTCTTTTGGATTAAGCACTTGGGCTTCAGACCAGTTGTTATACATTAGGAAGGTTTGTGGCATGCACTGTGGTGGCAGGACAGGTAGCTTTCATCCTTCTAAGTTGGGAACTGTTGTTTGAGAGCCCAGTGTCTGTTATTCTTAAAGTGTATTAGTTCTGGTTTAAGCACTTGGGCTTCAGGCCAGTTATTTTACATTAAGAAGGTTTGTGGTCTGCACTCTTGTAGGAGAAGAGGCTGGACTCTGCCCTTCTGAGCTGGGAATTTCTGGTTAAAGGTTTATAGTGCCTGAATATTTGAACTGTATCTTACTGAAATTGGTACACCTTGTTTGCTGTAGCATAGACTAGATCCAGGCCTGCTGAATCTAGCTTTGTTTATATGCTTGTTGTTTGTTCCCTTGTTATTTCCCTGGAATGCTAATTCCACCTAATACGCGGCTTCTCAGCGCTTCTGTGGATCACTAGTGATATCTGCATTGCTTACTGTACTTATTTCCTTGTTTCACTTGAAAGAAAGTTACTGTTTGTCGTTTTTGCATTTAAGTTACCTGTAACACATTGCACTTAAGTTACCTGCCACTTGCTCACTAAAGCAATTATATAAGTCAGCACTAAAAATTAAAAGCACTACACCCTCACTCCCCACTGGCCCTGGTTTTCAATTATTAAGGAATTCCCAATATTATTCTAGCATGTCCAAAGGTGAGTTGTCAATCTCCTATCCGGTCCAGCTGGTGAATCTGGGAATCTTGAGGCAATGTTACAACTGCCTCATGTACACAGGCAACCCTCTCCTCCTCCCAACAAATTCCAACACATGTGAGAGATGCAACCATATAACCAAACTGGAGGCTAAGCTCTCTCAACTCAGTACTGGCATAACCAGTCAGGAGGAGAAGGAAACCACACTCACTACAATTCCAGTCTCACATAGACCTACCACGACAGCAAACCAAACACATAATCACACAAATCATACTGGAGGCTCTAAATAAAGATCTGTCAAGCAGCAGAGACCTCCAAAGCAGACACCCAAGCAGCCGCTACCCCAAAACAAAACACGTGCAACACATATCTCACAAAGCCAGTGTGCCGAACAGTCTCAGCCCTTAAGACTAAACAACACACCTGATACACTTGTAATAGGTGACTCTATCGTCAGGCACACTGACGTCCCGCTCACCAGGCTGAACAAGGAGAGGGTCACGGTGAGCAGCCTTTCGGGCGCTAGGATCCGCCACATAACACAAGCACTCAGGTCACTCCAAAGCAAGTACAAATATGACTCAGTCATTGTCCATGCTGGTGTAAATGACCTGAGATGCACCTCCCTGGACTACATGAAAAGAGACATAAAGGAGCTCTCTGAGCATGTAGCCCAGGCCGGTATGACCCTGACCTTGAGTAGCATCTTACCCTCACCAAGAATGATGCCACGGTATGAAGACAAGATGATCAATTTCAACAATTGGCTTACGTACTGGTGTCATTCAAAGGGGATCCAATGCCTGTCAGCTTGGGATGATATGCTCGACAAGCCACGATGCTTCGCTAGGGACGGCTTGCACCTGTCACTCCTGGGCTTTCGGATATTGGCAAAAGCTCTTGCTACCCCCATAGTGCCTTTTTTAGGCAAGGCTCAAAAGACAAACCCACCTCCATAGGTATCACAAGGGATAAGAAACTAAGAGTAATGCTACTCAATGCCAGAAGTCTAAACCTCAAGATGCACGCACTCAAAACTCTCCTTAGCATGGAGAACATCGATATCTGTGCAGTAACAGAAACCTGGTTCAGGGCTCCCGAGAGCACCCCAGCACTACCAGGTTATACCTCATACCATGCTTTTCGGCCCCAAAACTTGGACTGAACCACAAAAGGAGGGGGAGTATCGATATTCATCAAAGATACCCACACCTCCAGGTTGGTGGCAAAGCACGAAGCATCAGAGACTATCCATGTGCAACTAACAGTGGGTAAAACTGCCTTCCAGTTTATAGCCTGCTACAGACCACCCTCCCAAACCCAGGAACCCCACTCAGCCTTCCTGAGAACACTGGAAAATATGAAGATCTCTCCAAACACCATTATATTGGGCAACTTCAACTACCCAAACATAGACTGGGAGCATTACTCTAGCTCCAACACCCTAGCCCAAAGGTTCCAAGAATTTATAAACTCAAATGCTATGGAACAACTTGTTACCACTCCCACAAGAGGGGAAAACATACTGGACCTGATCATCACCAACATGGGGACTCTATGCTCCAGACCAGAAGTGTATCCCTCACTGGTAAGATCAGACCATAAACTAATCTCACTGGATATTCACATCCCGATCCCACCCCCTGCCCAGAAAACCACAGTGAAAAACTTCTCTGAATCAAATTTCACACTCCTCAAAACCGAGGTGGAATCCTTCAAAGCCCCCGGGCCTGTGGAAAATACGGCCCAGACCGCAGAATCCTTTATAAACGCATTCTATGAACACCTTCAGGAATGCATGGATCATGCGATCCCAAATAAAACCAAGACCCAATCCTCCAAAGGCAGATGTCCTGTCTGGTGGACCCCAGCCATAAACAAACTATACAATAGAAGGAGGAAGCTACTAAATGATAGAGCAAAATCCAAGAAAGGGAAGGCATCACTGATCAGTATTAGCAAAAAACTACGGGCACACATAAAATTGTCTAAGGCCAGCTTCGAGAGAAAAATTGCACAGGACACTAAGGATAATCACAAGGCTTTCTTTAGTTATGTTAGGAACCTGGGTGGTAATTCCCAGATATGCTCAGAATTAGTCCAAAATGACAAAAAATACACCGAACCCACAGACATTGCCAACATCCTAGCTGACAGGTTCAGTGCAAACTTCTCCCCCTCCCCACCAAAAGGGCAAATATCTATCCCAGCAGAGTGCTGCCCCTGACATCTCAGATGCTCAGGTAAGAGCCACCCTCTCCAAAGCAAAAACACAGCATCAATGGGACCAGACGGTGTCCTGGGCTGCGTCCTACATGAACTCCAAGAAGAGCTAAACCCAAACATAAAACTACTGTTCAATCTCAGCCTTACTACAGGATATGTGCCCAAAGAGTGGCGTACAGCAACAGTGGTCCCTCTCCATAAAGGTGGTGCCTCAACGGATCCTGGAAACTATCGCCCCATAAGCCTGACTAGCTTGGTCTGCAAAGCTATGGAAAGGATCATCATGGACCTCATAAATAAAGATATTGGGGACCTACAAACACTGGATCCTTCCCAGTTCAACTTTGTTAAGGGCAGATCCTGCCTCCTAAACCTGGTTGATTTCTTTGAAACAGTCACCAAGGCCATTGCCAGGGGAAGGTGGTCCACACAGCCTACCTGGACCTCGCAAAAGCCTTCGATACAATACCCCACTCGGGCATTATAGATAAGCTCACCAGCTTAAATATAAACCCCTATGTCACTAGATGGATTGCAAATTGGCTCAAGGACAGAACCCACATGGTTAGAATTGCTGGAGCCATGTCAGACTCCAAACCAGTTACAAGTGGTGTCCCACAAGGCTCAGTCCTGGGACCTCTCTTGTTCGGTATATATTTCTCGGAGGTACAGGCCAACACGGAAGGACTGTGGCTGACCAAGTTCGCAGATGACTGCAAACTGTCGCCATAATTGACTCTCCAGCCGACACAAGCATCCTCCAAAAGGGCCTCATAGAAACAGACAACTGGTGCCAGAGCCATGGCCTCAAGCTAAATGCCAAAAAGTGTATAGTCATCCCCTTTGGCAAAAACAAAGTGCCCACAAATTTCCACATAGGTGGTAATCCATTAAGTACAGAAGAAGTAATTAGGGACCTGGGGACCCAAGTTGATAGCAGTCTCCCATTTGACAACCACGTGGCCAAAGTGGTTAGAAAAACATTTTATATAGCCCACCTAATCATGAAGGGATTCACATCTAGATCAGGGGACGTCATCGTGCCTCTTTACTCATCCCTCATCAGGCCCATAATTGAGTACAATGCCCCTTTTGGGATGTACCTTACCAGACACCTGCAGCAACTGGAAAGACCCCAAAAGTACCTCACAAAGAGGATCAAAGGGCTCAAACAGATGCCATATGCTGCCTGGTTAAAGAAACTCCAGCTCTACTCAGTGGCATACCGCCTGTTCAGAGGCGATCTGTGCCTGACTATAAAGCCATGTCCAACCCGGAATTAATGTACATGCTGCACCTCAGAAAATCCAAATCCCATTGAGCTACGCGCTCGAGAGACTTGAACCTCAGCACTGAAATAAATAGGACATGCTGGAGGGACAGATTCATAACCCAGAGGCTCCCTTCACTCTGGAATAAAATCCCAGTCCAGGTTAGGCAGAGTCCCTCATTGACTCTCTTCAAGAGGAATCTTGATGAGTGGATGGGAGATCGTAGGTTTACCCCGGGTATCACTTCTGTGTCACTGTTAGACAGAGGCACAGTATACTAACCTCGAAAAAGGGCATAGCAAAATAAATTTAAAATGGGTGGCGAAAGCCAAACACATTCTGGCTAGGCTTATAAATGCCCTAGGGCAGATAGCCTAGTATGAACCTATGAACCTAATAGCTCTGCCTGAGTATGTGCAGTCACCATGAGATGATGTAGAGTAACCCTGCCTGAGTATGTGCAGTCACCATGAGATGATGTAGAGTAACCCTGCCTGAGTATATGTGGGCACCTTGAGATGATGTAGAGTAACTCTGATCACATACAGAGCCTTATAGAGACCCTGCTGAATGTATTCCCGCATCTGTCCCTATGTCTGTCACATGGCATGTCCACATAGCTGTACCTGTAATTATAGTATGGCATAACTAGCTGGCATGCTACTACTCCCAGTATTATAATCCATAGCTCTGTGTCATGTGTTCACATGTGTCTGCATGTGCCGAAGGAATAGAACACTGCAAGTGTTACATAGTCTCAGCCCTGCAGAAAATGACATCCCACTACAGACACTTAGGACACATGGGTGGGCGCCTGTTAGAATGAAAGGGTGCTGGCCAGCCTTTACATGACTAGGAGTGGCAAGCAGTGATCCATGACATAAATGCTGTTGAGAACCACAGTGTACTATTACACAGTGTTGTAAGCATTTTACTGACATGCTGCAGTTCCCTAGCATCTGTGAAGTCAGCTATGGGGGGGGGGGGGAGCACCTGTGAGCAAAAGGCTTATCGATCCACAGGAGCTCTGGTCTGGTTCTATCCCCAGTAGATTTCTGTGAAGTTCTGCACAAAGAGACTGGACCCTGACCAAAACATATGCTACCTGTGTTTTGTTAGACAGCCCTGTCAGGATTACTGCAGAGGTAGCTTGGGACAGGACCAAAGCTAGGATGTGGCAAAAACATCTGCTCCAGGCTGAGGATGTTAGGAAGTGGGATTGGCAACACTAAATGGGTGGAATTGCATTACTGACATTGATTTAAACAGCTGTACTTGAGTAACATTGCAGAAATTTAAATGACTTAATGAGTTGTTCTTAGTGCCTGGCAGGCTGCATAGTAACTACACTCTTTGCTGCAGTTTTGTTTTGTGTGCACACCATTGACAACTGACCTATCATTTTATCCATTTCTTTCTGATAATTTCATAAATGCAACAATGCCCACTTTTTCTGTGTGATGTACTTTTGTTTTAAGTAATCCATATGGACCTTTTTGACTGACCTAAAAAAATGTTGGCTTGATTTTTAATTGTCCTTTTACTAGGTCCTGACACTTCAAAAATTTAAATTCTATTCTTTCAAAAAAAAAAAAGATTTGAAACTTATTGGAACACTTAAGGGATTTTGGCAGAGGGCACAGTTCCCTTACACCCTATTTGGAGGACTCTCCCCCCGACCCTGCTACTTGAACATACTAATTCTGTTAGTGTACCACTGGGTAGGGTGAAAACTCAGAATTAGTATATATTCTTCCATTTGCATTTCTGTCTCCCTTACAAGGATTGCAATTACATTCCTTTGACTTGGTGCAGACCCATATTGCATACATATGTCTCTTTTTTAACTTTCCCTCCCCGCATATAGTCCTTTTCATGCTGAATGTGGATACAGATGTAGACAGTACCAACAGTACCTTTACCAGCATAATTAATGATAGATGGATTACTGTTTAAGATTCCTCCTTGAACCTCCTTCATCTGGTACTGAATAGTCTGCTAGGGAATCTTGATGGAGCTCTTTCACACCTTCACAGCACTTGGATAGCACACCTTTTATCTTTCACAAATCGCTGAATAAGTGGTTTGTGCCATAGAAACTCATACATGAAAAATTATTAGCTATCATTCTTGTGTGACTGCCATTCCAGTTGTGCCTTCTCTTTTCTTGGCACCTTTGGAGACTTTTACCCCTCTAGAAGATTGCTTGGAAGGTGGTTTAGATCAGATGGCCATAAGTAAACTAAAGCTTGACCCTGCAAAGACAAAAGACTGCATGCCACCACCCATCCCTCACAGATTCCTTTCTTTCTCTATATTTTTTCAGGGTGATCATTTGGAATTTGTATCTTGTGTGTGTGTGATCTGGGAGTGAATCTCAATGACAGGCAAACAATTAAAGATGATTTGTCAGCTGTCATCAAGATATTCTATTTATATCTGAAGAATATTGCCTTGGATGAACCACCTTATTGGCTACACGGACCTCATGACAGTGGCTTTTGCTCCTGTGTCTTCTTACTTGGACTGTTATAATGTCTTCATGCTCGAAGGTGCTGAATTAGTGTAGATGCAGTAGACTCAGAACTCTGTAGCCAGTCTTTTATTTGAAATTCATCAGTCTTATTATCCTGTGCTACATGATCAGCACTGGATACTGACTCCTAAAGTCATGTTACATCACTGCTTCAGGATCTGTACTGGTTCCTCCAGTCATGTTACATCTGCGCTGCACCATCTGTGGTAATTCATGGGTGTTTTTTTTTTTTCCCAAATGGGATGACTATGCATTTTTTGGCATTTAGCTTGAGGCCATGACTTTGACACCAGGTGTCCGTCTCAGTAAGGCCCTTTTGGAGGATGTCCATGTCAGCCAGAGAGTCAATTATGGCTCCCAGTTTGCAGTCATCAGCGAACTTGGTTAGCCATAGTCTTCCTGTGTTTGCCTGTACTTCTGAGGAGTATATGCCAAACAGTTATGTTCCCAGGACCGAGCCTTGTGGGACACCAGTTGTGACTGGTTTAGAGTTGGACTTGGAGCCCGCTATTCTTACCGTATGAGTTCTGTCTGTAAGCCAGTTGGCAGCCCGTCTTGTGAAGTAGGGGTATATGTTCAGGCTGGTGAGTTTTTCTGTAATACCCAAGTGGGGAATGGTGTCAAAAGCCTTGGCGAGGTCAAGGTAGGCTGTGTGAACCACTTTTCCCTCATCTATGACCTTGGTGACTGTCATGAAGAAGTCAACCAAGTTTAGTAGGCATGATCTGCCCTTAACAAAGCCGGACTGGGTTGGGTCAAGTGTTTGGAGGTTCCCAATGTCTTTGTTAATGAGTTCCATGATGATGCACTCCATGGCTTTGCAGACCAGGCTAGTCAGGCTTATGGGGCGATAGTTACCAGGGTCAGTTGTGGCCCCTGCTTTGTGGAGAGGAATAACCATTGCTGTGTGCCATTCTACAGGCATGTAGTCTGTGGAGAGGCTGAGGTTGAACAGCGTGGTTAGGTGGGGGGTTAGTTCGTTCTGTAGTTCGTGAAAGACACAGCCTGGGACACTATCTGGCCCCATTGATGCTGTGTTTTTGGCTTTTGAAAGGGCTGTTTTCACCTGTGCGTCTGTGATTTCCGGGACACTACACTTTTCCGGTATTGTTGTGGGCCCTTTTGGGGGTGAGAGGGGGGTGTGAAGTTTGCACTGAATCTATCTGCCAGGATGTTGGCAATATCAGTAGGTTCAGTATATTTTGTGCTATTTTGCACTAGTTCAGTGCATATCTGCGAGTTGCCACTTAGATTCTTAACATAGCTAAAGAAGGCTTTGTGGTTATCTTTTGAATACTTGGCTATTTTTCTTTCAAAGTTAGCCTTGGATGATAATATGAGGGACCTTAGTTTCTTACTGATACTAATCAGGGATGTCTTTCCTTCTTGGGATTTGCTTTTTTTCTGAACTAGTTTCCTCCTTCTATTGTATAGCCTGTTTATGGCAGGGGTCCACCAAACTGATTTCCTTCTCTTAGAGGAGTGAGTCTTGGTTTTGCTAGGGATGGCATGATCCATGCATCCTTGTCGGTGCTCATAGAGTGCATTTGTAAAGGTTTCTGCATCTTGGGCAGCATTATCCTTTAGCATGAGGGCTGTGAAACTTACCACCTCTGTCTTAAGTAAGATGAAATTTGCTTTAGAAACGTTTTTTAGTGTGGTTTCCTTAGTTTGGCGTGGTGGTGGGGTGTGGACATCCAGAGTGATTAGTTTATGGTCTGATTTAACCAGTGACAGGTTGACCTCTGGAGTGGAATACCTTTCGCCCATGTTGGTGATGACCAGGTCCGATATGTTTTCACCTCTGGTAGGGGAGTTTACCAGCTGATCCAGGGCATTTGAGTTGAATTCCAGGAAGCGCTGGGCCTGGGAGTTTGTACACGAGTAGTTTTCCAGTGAATGGTAGGGTAATTGAAATCACCCAATATCAGTGTGTTCGGTAGGACCTTCATATTTTCCAGTGTCTCCAGAAAGATGGAGTGGTGGTCCTGGGTCATGGGGGGTGATCTGTAGCAGGCCACAATTTGCATTGCAGATTTGCCCGATGTTAGTTGCACATGGATGATCTCAGGGGTATCATGCTGCTCCACTAACCTGGAGGTGTAGGTATCCTTGATGAATATGGATACACCCCCTCCTTTTGTGTTTTGGTCCATGTTCTGTGTCCAAAATGTGTGGTATGAGTTGTAGCCCGGTAGTGCTGGGGTGCTCTCTGGACCCTTGAACCAGGTTTCAGTTACTGCACAGTTGTTGACGTTCTCCATACTGAGGAGTGCTTCGAGTGCATGCATTTTGAGATTTAAACTCCTGACGTTGAGTAGCATAACCCTCAGTTTTTTGTTAATTGTGCTATTTATGGAGGTGGGTTTGACTTTTGAGCCTTGCCTAAAAAAGGCACTATGGGGGCAGCAAGAGCCTTAGCCAGTATTCAAAAGCCTAGTGGTGATAGGTGCAAGCTGTCTCTTGTGAAGCAATGCGGCTTGTCGAGCATGTCATCCCAGGCTGACAGACACTGGATCCCCTTTGAATGACACCAGAAGCTTAGCCAATTGTTGAAATTGATCCTTTTTTCTTTATACTGAGGTATCATTCTTGGCGAGGGCAGGATGCTACTCAGGGTCAGGGTCATACCAGCCTGGACTACATGATCAGAGAGCTCTTCCATGTCTTTTTTCATGTAGTCCAGGGAGGTACATCTCAGGTCATTCACACCAACATGAACAATGACAGAGTCATATTTGTACTTGTTCTGGAGTGACCTGAGTGCTTGTGTTATGTGGCGGATTCTGGCTCCTGACAGGCAGCTAACAGTAGTCTTCTGCTTGTCCAGCCTAGTGAGTGGGACATCAGTGTGCCTGACTATAGAGTCACCTATTACTAGTGTGTTAGGTATGTTATTTCGCCTTAAAAGCTGTGATTGTGCGGCACACTGATTTTGTGTTTTATGTGTTGTCTGGTTTGTGACGGGAGGTGCAGGTTGTTGGGTGTCTGCTTTGAAGGTCTCTGACGCTTTTGCAGGTTTTTATTTAGAGCCTCAGAGTATGATTTTGTGTATTTATGTGTATTTTTTGCCAGTGCTGGTTTAGTAGGTATGTGTGTGGCTGGAGGTGTGGTGCAAGTGTTAACCTTCTCCTCTTGACTGTCTGTTCCAGTCTTGGGTGGAGACAGCTTAGCTTCCAGTTTGGCTGTATAATTGCATCTCTTGCATATGTTAGTGTTTTGTGGTAGGAGGAGAGGGTTGTCTGTGTACATGAGGCAGTTGTAACACTGCCTCAGGATATCCAGATTCACCAGCTGGACTGGAGAGTACACCTAAAATTGCCCTTTGGTCATGCCTGAATAGTAGGGTGAGCTGCTTAGTCACTTGGTTGGTGAGGGGTGAATAAAGAGCCTTGCCCTGCTGGGCAATCAAGTGTCAGGGTATATTAGTGCTTGCTATTAGGTCTGAGCAAGTGCTGGGCTGTAGGATGCTTTTTGAGTGCTTAGGTTGGGAGTTAGACTAGTTTCAAGGGAAAAACTGAAGAGGAGACTTAGTGGAGTCGGGAATAATTTAACCGTAGCTAACATGGTGCTGCCCGGCGTGCAATACCATGCAAACGCAGTTTTTATAATAGGAAATGAAAGAGATAGAAATTAGCCCAAAATGGCCAATAAACTACTAACTTCTGGGCTGGAACCACTCCTCCAGGGACAGATAGGCTGCTCAAAGCTCCCCTCTCTCACAGGTGAACAGAGAAACTTCCTTCTATCCAAGTAAGATATGGGCAACTCAGAAACTAGTATCACAGCCCTGAATTCAGCACTAGCCTGAAAGCTGGACTATACTAGCTTAGAAAGGCGGGAAACAAGGAATTTTTTTGTTTTTTTGTTTTTTTTTTAAAGAAAAGGCAAAAACAGTAAAAAATACACTTAAAATAGCTTTAAACTACTACAAATTATCAGAAAAGGCTATTGCACTTTAGTGTGTAGCCTACAACAGTTAAAGAAATTATTTAAACAAAAAACGACTTTTTAAAAGTGCAGGCAGTCAAATAAGTACAATATGTGAAAAAAAACAGGCTTTTAAATCACATTAAACGCTGGAAAATCTGCGTTTAGGTGGAGAACAGTTAAGTACAGCAAGAAATTACAGAAAACTGATACTTAATCACTCCAAAGTCTCTCTTCTAAGTTAGAAGGCTTGTATCAGTTTAAGCCTGTCTAGTGCGACCCAGTAGGTTAGTTACAGGAAAGATGGGAAACAAGTGCAGATGTGGTCTTTTAAACAAGAAAGTTAAAAGAGACAGACAAACTGTCCAAATGGTCAATAAACTACAATTTCTGGGCCAAGATCTACTCCTCTCATGGTAGACAGGCTACCTTGTGCTTACCACTCCCACTGATAAGCTAGAAGGCTTTCTTCCAACACAGAAAGGCCTGCGGGGCTCAGAAGCTTACCAAATGTCCTGGATACAGCAACTCTGTATCTGGACTTGGTTAGTGACAGGAAAGGTGTGAAACAAGTGCAAGTGCGGCTTTTAAACCAGAAAGTTGAAAGAGATGGAAAAAACTGCCCAAACGGCAATAGCTACAATTTCTGGGCCAGGAACCACTCCTCTTGTGGTAGATAGGCTACCTAAAGCTTACCACTCCCACTGATAAGCTAGAAGGCTTCCCTCCAACACAGAAAGGCTTGGGGGGCTCAGAAGCTTACAAAGAGTCCTGGATACAGCAAATCTGTACCTGGACTAGACTAGTTACATGAAAGGTGGGGAACAAGTACAAATGCAGGCTTTTAAGCCAGCAAGTTGAAAGAGATGGAAAACTGACCAAATAGCCAAATAAACTACAATTTCTGGGCCAAAACTCACTCTTCCCATGGAGGATAGGCTTCCTAGTGCTTACCACTCCCACTGATAAGCTAGAAGGTTTCCCTCCAACACAGAAAGGCTTGGGGGGCTCAGAAGCTTACAAAGAGTCCTGGATACAGAAAATCTATACCTGGACTAGACTAGTAACAGGACAGGCAGGAAACAAGCGCAAACACAGGCTTTTAAATCAGAAGGTTGAAAGAGATGGAAAAGCTTCCCAAATGGCCAATAAACTACAATTTCTGGGCCAGAAACCACTCCTCCTGTGGTAGATAGGTTACCTAGTGCTTACCACTCCCACTGATAAGCTAGAAGGCTTCTCGCCAACACAGAAGGGCTTGGGGGGCTGAGAAGCTTACCAACATTCCTGGATACAGAAAATCTGTACCTGGATTACACTAGTTACAGGAAAGACGGGGACCAAACGCAAAACAGGCTTTTAAACAAGAAAGTAGAAAGAGATGGAAAAACTGCCCAAATGGCTAATTAACTACAATTTCTAGGCCAAAACCCACTCTTCCCATGATAGATAGGCTACCCAGTGCTTACCACTCCCACTGCCTCCAACACAGAAAGGCTTAGGGGCTCAGAAGCTTACCAACAGTCCTGGATACAGCAAGTCTGTATCTGGACTAGACTAGTTACAGGAAAGGCAGGAAACAAGCTTAGAATTTTTTTTTTTTACAGAAAAGCAGCTAAAACAGCAGTAAATACAATTCAAATTGCAGTGCAGTCCAGCACACCTGAGTGTGTAGCAATATATATATTTTATTTATTTATTCATTATTATTTTTTTTAGGGAGGGAACAGAGCAGGCTTAAGAGGCTACAGGGGTTGTCCTTCCCAAATAATCCCTTTGAACAGAGTAGGAGTGCCTGTAATCAGAACATGATCTCACTGCACTCAGTTGAGTAAGCAAATGTGATTGGCCCCGATGGGGTATCAAAATACAAATCTACAAGAGGGTCGGGAAATTTCAAAGCCACCAACATTAACACCAAAACAAGAACAGGGAGGGTGGGTGGGGAACTAACTGTAGAGAGACAGCCACAAATTCAATTGAGTTAATATTCAGTGAGAAACACAAATAAAAAAATACAGTACTATATGAAAAAGAGCAGATAAAACTGTACTTAAATTCACTTATACGTCCAGCTGATTTAAGGTAGCTCTTAGCTGGCCAAAGCTCAGATATTAAGCAGAGATAACCCAAAATATACCACTTATTTAAGGCAGGACAGGATATCAGAGATGAGGTGAAACTACTCCTCACTGATATCAATAGCTACACAGAAATTCTAACAAGTATTCTGTAGAGAGACAGCCACAACGTCAGTTGAGTTAATATTCAGTGAGAAACACAAATAAATAAATTAAATACAGTACTATATGAAAAATAGCAGATAAAAGTGTACTTAAATTCACTTATATGTCCATTTGATTTCAGGTAAAACTTAGCCGGCCAAAGCTCAGATATTAATTAGAGATAACCCAAAAGCAGGACAGAATATCAGTGATGAGGTGAAACCACCCCCCACTGCTATCAGTGGCTGCACAGAAATTCAAACAAGTACTCTGTAGAGAGACAGCCACAACTTCAGTTGAGTTAATATTCAGTGAGAAACACAAATAAATATATAAATTAAATACAGTACTATATGAAAAAGAGAAGATAAAATTGTACTTAAATTCACTTATACATCCAGTTGATTTCAGGTAGAACTTAGCCAGCCAAAGCTCAAATATTAAGCAGAGATACCCCAAAATGTACCACTTATATAAGGCAGGACAGAATGCCAGTGATGAGGTGAAACTACCACCCAGTGCTATCAATGGCTACACAGAAATTCTAACAAGTACTCTGTAAAGAGACCACCACAACTTCAGTTGAAATAATATTCAGTGAGAAACACAAATAAATTAATTAAATACAGTACCATATGAAAAAAGAGCAGATAAAATTGTACCTAAATTCACTTATACATCCAGTTGATTTCAAGTAGATCTTAGCATGCCAAAGCTCAGATATTAAGCAGAGAAAACGCAAAATATACCTCTTATTTAAGGCAGGACAGAATATCAGAGATGAGGTGAAACTACCCCCCACTGCTATGAATGGCTACACAGAAATTCTAACACATACTCTGTAGAGAGACTGCCACAACTTCATTTGAGTTAATATTCAGTGAGAAACATGAATAATTAAATACAGTACTATATGAAAAAGAGCAGATAAAAGTGTACTTACATTCACTTATACGTCCAGTTGATTTCAGGTAGATCTTAGCCGGCCAAAGCACAGATATTAAGCAGAGATAACCCAAAATGTACCACATATATAAGGCAAGACAGAATATCAGTGATGAGGTTAAACTACCCCCCACTGCCATCAATGGCTACACAGAAATTCTAATAAGTACTCTGTAGAGACAGACAGCCACAACTTCAGTTGAGTTAATATTCGGTGAGAAAAAAAATAAATTAAATACAGTACTATATGAAAAAGAGCAGATAAAAATATACTTAAATTCACCTATACATCCAGTTGATTTCAGGTAGAACTTAGCCAGCCAAAGCTCAGATATTAAGCAGAGATAAACCAAAATGTACCACTTATATAAGGCAGGACAGAATATCAGTGATGAGGTGAAACTACCCCTCACTGCTATCAATGGTTACACAGAAATTCTAACAAATACTCTGTAGAGAGAGACAACCACAACTTCAGTTTAGTTAATATTCAGTGAGAAACACAAATAATACACTAAATACAGTACTATATGAAAAAGAGCAGATAAAAGTGTACTTAAATTCACTTATAAATCCTGTTGATTTCATGTAGATCTTAGTGGGCCAATGCTCAGATATTAAGCAGAGATAACCCAAAATGTACCACTTATATAAGCCAGGACAAAATATCAGAGATGAGGTGAAACTACCCACCACTGCTATCAATGGCTACACAGAAATTCTAATAAGTACTCTATAGAGAGACAGCCACAGCTTCAGTTTAGTTAATATTCAGTGAGAAACACAAATAAATAAATAAATTAAATACAGTATTATATGAAAAAGAGCAGATAACAGTGTACTTAAATTCACTTATACATCCTGTTGATTTCAGGTAGATCTTAGCCAGCCAAAGCTCAGCTATTAAGCAGAGACAACCCAAAATGTACCACTTATATGAGGCCGGACAGAATACCAGTAATGAGGTGAAAGTACCCCCTATTAATATCAATGGCTATACAGAAATTCTAACAAGTACTCTGTAAAGAGACCACCACAATTTCAGTTGAAATAATATTCAGTGAGAAACACAAATAAATAAACTAAATATATTACTATATGAAAAAGAGCAGATAAAAGTGTACATAAATTCACTTATACATCCAGTTGATTTCAGGTAGATCTTAGCCAGCCAAAGCTCAGATATTAAACAGAGATAACCCAAAATGTACCACTTATATAAGGCAGGACAGAATATACGTTATGACGTGAAACAATCCCCAACTGCTATCAATGGCTACACAGAAATTCTAACAAGTAATCTGTAGAAAGACAGCCAAAATTTCAGTTGTGTTAAAATTCAGTGAGAAACGCAAATAAATAAACTAAATACAGTACTATATAAAAAAGAGCAGATAAAAGTGTACTTAAATTCACTTATACGTCCAGTTGATTTCAGGAGGATCTCAGCTGGCCAAAACTCAGATATTAAGCAGAGATAACCCACAATATACCACTTGTATAAGGCAGGACAGAATATCAGAGATGAGGTGAAACTACCCCCACTGCTATCAATGGCTACACAGAAATTCTAACAAGTACTCTGTAGAGAGACAGCCACAACTTAAGTTTAGTTAATATTCAGTGAGAAGCACAAATAAATAAAATAAATACAGTACTATATGAAAAAGAGCAGATAAAAGTGTACTTAAATTCACTTATACATCCAGTTGATTTCAGGAAGATCTTAGGTGGCCAAAGCTCAGATATTAAGCAGAGATAACCCAAAATGTACCACTAATATAAGTCAGGACAGAATATCAGCAATGAGATGAAACTACCCCCCACTGATATCAATGGCTACACAGAAATTCTAACAAGCACTCTGTAGAGAGACAGCCACAACTTCAGTTGAGTTAATTTTCAGTGAGAGACACAAATAAATAAATTAAATACAGCACTATGTGAAAAAGAGCAGATAAAAGTGTACTTAAATTCACTTGTACATCCAGTTGATTTGATGTAAATCTTAGTGGGCCAATGCTCAGTTATTAAGCAGAGGTAACCCAAAATATATCACTTATATAAGCCAAGACAGAACATCAGAGATGAGGTGAAACAACCCCCGACTGCTATCAATGTCTACACAGAAATTCTAACAAGTACTCTGTAGAGAGACAGCCACAACTTCAGTTTAGTTAATATTCGGTGAGAAACACAAATAAATAATTTAAATACAGTACTATATGAAAAAGAGCAGATAAAAGTGTACGTAATTTCACTTATATGTCCAGTTGATTTCAGGTAGATCTTAGCCAGCCAAAGCTCAGATATTAAGCAGAGATAACCCAAAATGTACCACCTATATAGGGCAGGACAGAATGCCAGTGATGAGGTGAAACTACCCCCTCTGCTAGAGTAATTCTAATAAGTTCTCTGTAGAGAGACAGCAACAACTTCAGTTCAGTTAATATTCAGTGGGAAACGCAAATAAATAAATTACAGTACTATATGAAAAAGAGCAGATATAAGTGTACTTAAATTCACTTATACATCCAGTTGATTTCAGGTAGATCTTAGCCGGCCAAAGCTCAGATATTAAGCAGATATAACTCAAAATGTAACTCTTATATAAGGCAGGAAAGAATATCAGAGATGAGATGAAACTACCCCCCACTGCTATCAATGTCTATACAGAAATTTTAACAAGTACTCTGTAGAGAGACAGCCACAACTTCAGTTGAGTTAATATTCAGTGAGAAACAAGAATAAATAAATTAAATACAGAACTATATAAAAAAGAGCAGATAAAAGTGTACTTAAATTCACTTATACATCCAGTTAATTTCAGGTAGATCTTAACCAACCAATGCTCAGATATTAAGCAGATATAACCCAAACTGTACGACTTATATAAGACAGGACAGAATATCAGTGATGAGGTGAAACTACCCCCCTCTTCTATCAATGGCTACACAGAAATTCTAACAAGTACTTGGTAGAGAGACAGCCACAACTTCAGTTGAGTTAATATTCAGTGAGAAACACAAATAAATAAAATAAATACAGTACTATATAAAAAAGAGCAGATAAAAGTGTACTTAAATTCACTTAGACGTCCAGTTGATTTCAGGTAGATCTTAGCCAACCAATGCTCAGATATTAAGCAGAGATAATCCAAAATGTACGACTTATATAAGACAGGACAGAATATCAGTGATGAGGTGAAACTACCCCTCCCCCTCACTGCTATCAATGGCTACACAGAAATTCTAACAAGTACACTGAAGAGAGACAGCCACAACTTCAGTTGAGTTAATATTCAGTGAGAAATACAAATAAATAAATTAAATACAGTACTATATGAGCTTCTTCTGCGTGGAGACATGCGTGAATGGGCGTACCTTCGTTGAAGATTGTGCATCAGAGCTGGCAACTCGGTACGTAAAAATCAACTGGCAATCATTAGCGGACCAGAGCTCCGCTGTGGTGACCCCTAACCGGGAAAAGCCGAAAGACACAACAACTATATAAAAAAGAGAAGATAAAAGTGTACTTAAATTCACGTATATGTCCAGTCGATTTCAGGTAGATCTTAGCTGGCAAAAGCTCAGATATTAAGCAGAGATAACCCAAAATGTACCACTTATGTAAGGCAGGACAGAATATCAGTGATGAGGTGAAACTACCCCCCCCCACTGCTATAAATGGCTACACAGAATTTCTAACAAGTACTCTATAGAGAGACAGCCACAACTTCAGTTGAGTTAATATTCAGTGAGAAACACAAATAAATAAATTAAATACAGTATTATATGAAAAAGAGCAAATAAAAGTGTACTTAGATTCACTTATACATACAGTTGATTTCAGGTAGATCTTAGCCAGCCAAAGCTCAGATATTAAGCAGAGATAACCCAAAATGTGCCACTTATATAAGCCAGGACAGAATGTCAGTGATGAGGTGAAACTACCCCCCACTGCTATCAATGGCTACACAGAAATTCTAACAAGTGCTCTGTAGATAGACAGCCACAACTTGAGTTGAGTTAATATTCAGTGAGAAACACAAATAAATAAAATAAATACAGTACTATATGAAAAAGAGCAGATAAAAGTGTACTTAAATTCACTTATACATCCAGTTGATTTAATGTAGATCTTAGTGGGCCAATGCTCAGCTGTTAAGCAGAGATAACCCAAAATGTACTGCTTATATAAGGCAGGACAGAATATCAGTGATGAGGTGAAACTACCCCCCACTGCTATCAAAGGCTACACAGAAATCCATACAAGCAGAGATAACCCAAAATGTACCACTTATATAAGGCAGGACAGAATATCAGTGATGAGGTGAAACTACCCCACACTGCTATCAATG
>NC_056731.1:487391666-487434166 GCF_019279795.1 Protopterus annectens
AAATATAAGTTAAATATGGTAATATATGAAAAAGAGCAGATAAAAGTGTAATTAAATTCCACTTATACATCCAGTTTGATTTCAGGTAGATCTTAGCCAGCCAAAGCTCAGATATTAAGCAGAGATAACCGAAAAGGTACCACTTATATAAGGCGGGACATAATATCAGTGATGAGGTGAAACTACCCCCCAGTGCTGTCAATGGCTACAAAGAAATTCTTACAAGTACTCTATAGAGAGACAGCCACAACTTCAGTTGACTTAATATTCAGTGAGAAACACAAAAAAAAGTTAAATATAGTACTATATGAAAAAGAGCAGATAAAATTGTAATTAAATTCACTTATACATCCAGTTGATTTCAGGTAGATCTGAACCAGCTAAAGCTCAGATATTAAGCAGAGATAACCAAGATGTACCACTTATATAAGGCAGGACATAATATCAGCCATGAGGTGAAACTACCCCCCACTGCTATCAATGGCCACACAGAAATTCTAACAAGTACTCTGTTGAGAGACAGCCACAACTTCAGTTGAGTTAGTATTCCTTGAGAAACACAAATAAATAAATTAAATAAACTGCTATATAAAAAAGAGCAGATAAAAGTGTACTTAAACTCACTTATATGTCCAGTTGACTTCAGGTAGATCTAAGCCAGCCAAATCTCAGATATTAAGCAGAGTCAACCCAAAATGTACCACTTATATGAGGCAGGACAGAATATCAGAGATGAGGTGAAACTACCCTCTACTGCTATCAATGGCTACACAGAAATTCTAAAAAAATACTCTGTAGAGAGACAGCCACAACTTTGGTTGAGTTAATATTCGGTGAGAAACACAAATAAATAAATTTAGTACAGTACTATATGAAAAAGAGCAGATAAAAGTGTACTTAAATTCACTTATACGTCCAGTTGATTTCAGGTAGTTCTTAGCCGGCCAAAGCTCAGATATTAAGCAGAGATAACCCAAAATGTACCACTTATATAAGGTAGGACAGAATTTCAGTGATGAGGTGAAACTACTCCCCACTGCTATCAATGGCTTCACAGAAATTCTAACAAGTTCCCTGTAGAGAGACAGCCACAACTTCAGAGTAGTTAGTATTCAGTGAGAAACACAAATAAATAAATTAAATACAGTACTATATAAAAAAGAAGAGATAAAAGTGTGCTTAAATTCATTTATATGTCCAGTTAATTTCAGGTAGATTTTAGCCGGCCAAAGCTCAGATATTAAGCAGAGATAACCCAAAATGTACCACTTATATAAGGCAGGACAGAATATAAGTGATGAGGTGAAACTACCCCCACTGCGATCAATGGCTACACAGAAATTCTAACAAGTACTCTGTAGAGAGACAGCCACAACTTCAGTTGGGTTAACATTCAGTGAGAAACACAAATAAATTAAATACAGTAATATATGAAAAAGAGCAGATAAAAGTGTGCTTAAATTCAGCTATACGTCCGTTTCATTTCAGGTAGAACTTAGCCAGGCAAAGCTCAGATATTAAGAAGAGATAACCCAAAACGTGCCACGTATATAAGGCAGGACAGAATATCAATGATGAGGTGAAACTACCCCCCACTGCTATCAATGGCTACACAGAAATTCTAACAAGTACTCTGCAGAGAGACAGCAACAACTTCAGTTGAGTTAATATTCAGTGAGAAACACAAATAAATAAAATAAATACAGTACTATATAAAAAAGAGCAGATAAAAGTGTACTTATACATCCAGTTGATTTCAGGTAGATCTTAGCCGGCCAAAGCTCAGATATTAAGCAGAGATTACCCGAAATGTACCACTAATATAAGGCAGGACAGAATATCAGTGATGAGATGGAACTACCCCCACTGATATAAATGGCTACATAGAAATTCTAACAAGTACTCTGTAGAGAGACAGCCACAACTTCAGTTGAGTTAATATTCAGTGAGAAACACAAATAAAAAAATTAAACACAGTACTATATGAAAAAGAGCAGATAAAAGTGAACTTAAATTCACTTATACATCCAGTTGATTTCATGTAGATCTTAGTGGGCCAATGCTAAGATATTAAGCAGAGATAACTCAAAATGTACCACTTATATAAGCCAGGAAAGAATATCAGAGATGAGGTGAAACTACCCCCCACTGCTATCAATGGATCCACAGAAATTCTAACAAGTACTCTGTAGTGAGACAGCCACAACTTCAGTTGAGTTAATTTTCAGTGAGAAATGCAAATAAATAAATTAAATACAGCTGTATATGAAAAAGAGCCGATAAAAGTGTACTTAAATTCACTTATACATCCAGTTGGTTTCAGGTAGATCTTAGCCAGCCAAAGCTCAGATATTAAGCAGAGATAACCCAAAATATACCATTTATATAAGGCAGGACAGAATATCAGTGATGAGATGAAACTACCCCCCACTGCTTTCAATGGCTACACAGAACGTCTAACAAGTACTCTGTAGAGAGACAACCACAACTTCAGTTGAGTTAATAATCAGTGAGAAACACAAATAAATAAATTAAATACAGTACTAGATGAAAAAGAGCAGATAAAAGTGTACTTAAATTCACTTATATGTCCAGATGATTTCAGGCAGATCATAGCTGACCAAAGCTCAGCTATTAAGCAGAGATAACCCAAAATGTACCACTTATATAAGGCAAGACAGAATATCAGTGATGAGGTGAAACAACCCTCCACGGCTATCAATGGCTACACAGAAATTCTAACAAGTACTCTGTAGAGAGACAGCCACAACTTCAGTTGGGTTAATATTCAGTGAGAAACACAAATAAATTAAATACAGTAATATATGAAAAAGAGCAGATAAAAGTGTGCTTAAATTCACCTATACATCCGTTTCATTTCAGGGAGAACTTAGCCAGGCAAAGCTCAGATATTAAGAAGAGATAACCCAAAATGTACCACTTATAAAAGGCAGGACAGAATATCAGTGATGAGGTGAAACTACCCCCCCCCTGCTGTCAATGGCTACATAGAAATTCTAACAAGTACACTGTAGAGAGACAGCCACAACTTCAGTTGAGTTAATATGTGGTGAGAAATACAAATAAATAAATTAAATGCAGTACCATATGAAAAAGAGCAGATAAAACTGTACCTAAATTCATATATGTGTTCATTTGATTTCAGGTAGATCTTAGCCGGCCAAAGCTCAGATATTAAGCAGAGATAACCCAAAATGTACTATTTATATTAGGCAGGACAGAATATCAGAGATGAGGTGAAACTAACCCCCACTGCTATCAATGGCTACACAGAAATTCTAATAAGTACTCTGTAGAGAGACAGCCTCAACTTCAGTTGTTAATATTCAGTGATAAACACAAATAAATAAATTAAATACAGTACTATATGAAAAAGAGCAGATAAAAGTGTACTTAAATTCACTTATATGTCCAGTTCATTTAATAGGTTCATAGGTAGGTACTAGGTTATCGGCCCAAGGGCTTATACAAGCCGAACCAAAAAGGTACCCTGGCTTTTGCCACACAAGAAAATTATTTTCCTGTGCCACTGTCGAGCAAAGCCACAGATGTGATCCCCGGGGTGAATTTACTATTTCCCATCCAATCCTCAAGACTTTTCTTGAAGACTACTAATAACGAGCTTTGTTTGATATAGATAGGTAGTTTTTCCAGAGTATGGGAAGTCTCTGGAACAGGAATCTATCCCTCCGGCATGTTCTGTTTATTGTGGTGACAAGGTGTCAGTCCCTAAAGTGTGTAGCTCGGAGGGATTGGGACTTCTTTAAGTGGAGCATGTCCAACAGCTCAGGGTTTAACATAGCTTTGTATGTTAGGCAGAGATCACCTTTGAGTAGGCAATATGTGGCAGGTAGATCTTAGCCAGCCAAAGCTCAGATATTAAGCAGAGATAACCGAAAATGTACCACTTATAAAAGGCGGGACAGAATATCAGTGATGAGGTGAAACTACCCCCCACTGCTGTCAATGGCTACAAAGAAATTCTTACAAGTACTCTATAGAGAGACAGCCAAAACTTCAGTTGAGTTAATATTCAGTGAGAAACACAAAAAGAAAAACTTAAATATAGTACTATATGAAAAAGAGCAGATAAAATTGTAATTAAATTCACTTATACGTCCAGTTGATTTCAGGTAGATCTAAGCCAGCTAAAGCTCAGATATTAAGCAGAGATAACCAAAATGTACCACTTATAAAAGGCAGGACATAATATCAGCCATGAGGTGAAACTACCCCCCACTGCTATCAATGGCCACACAGAAATTCTAACAAGTACTCTGTTGAGAGACAGCCACAACTTCAGTTGAGTTAGTATTCCTTGAGAAACACAAATAAATAAATTAAATAAATTACTATATAAGAAAGAGCAGATAAAAGTGTACTTAAACTCACTTATATGTCCAGTTGACTTCAGGTAGATCTAAGCCGGCCAAATTTCAGATATTAAGCTGAGAACCCAAAATGTACTGCTTATATGAGGCAGGACAGAATATCAGAGATGAGGTGAAACTACCCTCTACTGCTATCAATGGCTACACAGAAATTCTAAAAAAATACTCTGTAGAGAGACAGCCACAACTTTGGTTGAGTTAATATTCGGTGAGAAACACAAATAAATAAATTTAGTACAGTACTATATGAAAAAGAGCAGATAAAAGTGTACTTAAATTCACTTATACGTCCAGTTGATTTCAGGTAGTTCTTAGCCGGCCAAAGCTCAGATATTAAGCAGAGATAACCCAAAATGTACAACTTATATAAGGCAGGACAGAATATCAGTGATGAGGTGAAACTACTCCCCACTGCTATCAATGGCTTCACAGAAATTCTAACAAGTTCTCTGTAGAGAGACAGCCACAATTTCAGTTGAGTTAGTATTCAGTGAGAAACACAAATAAATAAATTAAATACAGTACTATATAAAAAAGAAGAGACAAAAGTGTGCTTAAATTCATTTATATGTCCAGTTAATTTCAGGTAGATCTTAGCCGGCCAAAGCTCAAATATTAAGCAGAGATAACCCAAAATGTACCACTTATATAAGGCAGGACAGAATATAACTGATGAGGTGAAACTACCCCCACTGCAATCAATGGCTACACAGAAATTCTAACAAGTACTCTGTAGAGAGACAGCCACAACTTCAGTTGGGTTAACATTCAGTGAGAAACACAAATAAATTAAATACAGTAATATATGAAAAAGAGCAGATAAAAGTGTGCTTAAATTCACCTATACGTCCGTTTCATTTCAGGTAGAACTTAGCCAGGCAAAGCTCAGATATTAAGAAGAGATAACCCAAAACGTACCATGTATATAAGGCAGGACAGAATATCAATGATGAGGTTAAACTACCCCCCACTGCTATCAATGGCTACACAGAAATTCTAACAAGTACTCTGCAGAGAGACAGCAACAACTTCAGTTGAGTTAATATTCAGTGAGAAACACAAATAAATAAAATAAATACAGTACTATATAAAAAAGAGCAGATAAAAGTGTACTTATACATCCAGATGATTTCAGGTAGATCTTAGCTGGCCAAAGCTCAGATATTAAGCAGAGATTACCCAAAATGTACATATAAATGGCTGCATAGAAATTCTAACAAGTACTCTGTAGAGAGACAGCCACAACTTCAGTTGAGTTAATATTCAGTGAGAAACACAAATAAAAAAATTAAACACAGTACTATATGAAAAAGAGCAGATAAAAGTGAACTTAAATTCACTTATACATCCAGTTGATTTCATGTAGATCTTAGTGGGCCAATGCTAAGATATTAAGCAGAGATAACTCAAAATGTACCACTTATATAAGCCAGGAAAGAATATCAGAGATGAGGTGAAACTACCCCCCACTGCTATCAATGGATCCACAGAAATTCTAACAAGTACTCTGTAGTGAGACAGCCACAACTTCAGTTGAGTTAATATTCAGTGAGAAATGCAAATAAATAAATTAAATACAGCTGTATATAAAAAAGAGCAGATAAAAGTGTACTTAAATTCACTTATACATCCAGTTGGTTTCAGGTAGATCTTAGCCAGCCAAAGCTCAGATATTAAGCAGAGATAACCCAAAATATACCATTTATATAAGGCAGGACAGAATATCAGTGATGAGATGAAACTACCCCCCACTGCTTTCAATGGCTACACAGAACTTCTAACAAGTACTCTGTAGAGAGACAACCACAACTTCAGCTGAGTTAATAATCAGTGAGAAACACAAATAAATAAATTAAATACAGTACTAGATGAAAAAGAGCAGATAAAAGTGTACTTAAATTCACTTATATGTCCAGATGATTTCAGGCAGATCATAGCTGACCAAAGCTCAGCTATTAAGCAGAGATAACCCAAAATGTACCACTTATATAAGGCAAGACAGAATATCAGTGATGAGGTGAAACAACCCTCCACGGCTATCAATGGCTACACAGAAATTCTAACAAGTACTCTGTAGAGAGACAGCCACAACTTCAGTTGGGTTAATATTCAGTGAGAAACACAAATAAATTAAATACAGTAATATATGAAAAAGAGCAGATAAAAGTGTGCTTAAATTCACCTATACATCCGTTTCATTTCAGGGAGAACTTAGCCAGGCAAAGCTTAGATATTAAGAAGAGATAACCCAAAATGTACCACTTATAAAAGGCAGGACAGAATATCAGTGATGAGGTGAAACTACCCCCCACTGCTATCAATGGCTACATAGAAATTCTAACAAGTACACTGTAGAGAGACAGCCACAACTTCAGTTGAGTTAATATTTGGTGAGAAATACAAATAAATAAATTAAATGCAGTACCATATGAAAAAGAGCAGATAAAACTGTACTTAAATTCATATATGTGTTCAGTTGATTTCAGGTAGATCTTAGCCGGCCAAAGCTCAGATATTAAGCAGAGATAACCCAAAATGTACTATTTATATAAGGCAGGACAGAATATCAGAGATGAGGTGAAACTAACCCCCACTGCTATCAATGGCTACACAGAAATTCTAATAAGTACTCTGTAGAGAGACAGCCTCAACTTCAGTTGAGTTAATATTCAGTGATAAACACAAATAAATAAATTAAATACAGTACTATATGAAAAAGAGCAGATAAAAGTGTACTTAAATTCACTTATATGTCCAGTTCATTTAATAGGTTCATAGGTAGGTACTAGGTTATCGGCCCAAGGGCCTATACAAGCCGAACCAAAAAGGTACCCTGGCTTTTGCCACACAAGAAAATTATTTTCCTGTGCCACTGTCGAGCAAAGCCACAGATGTGATCCCCGGGGTGAATTTACTATTTCCCATCCAATCCTCAAGACTTTTCTTGAAGACTACTAATAACGAGATTTGTTTGATATAGATAGTTAGTTTTTCCAGAGTATGGGAAGTCTCTGGAACAGGAATCTATCCCTCCGGCATGTTCTGTTTATTGTGGTGACAAGGTGTCAGTCCCTAAAGTGTGTAGCTCGGAGGGATTGGGACTTCTTTAAGTGGAGCATGTCCAACAGCTCAGGGTTTAACATAGCTTTGTATGTTAGGCAGAGATCACCTTTGAGTAGGCAATATGTGGCAGGTAGATCTTAGCCAGCCAAAGCTCAGATATTAAGCAGAGATAACCGAAAATGTACCACTTATAAAAGGCGGGACAGAATATCAGTGATGAGGTGAAACTACCCCCCACTGCTGTCAATGGCTACAAAGAAATTCTTACAAGTACTCTATAGAGAGACAGCCAAAACTTCAGTTGAGTTAATATTCAGTGAGAAACACAAAAAAACTTAAATATAGTACTATATGAAAAAGAGCAGATAAAATTGTAATTAAATTCACTTATACGTCCAGTTGATTTCAGGTAGATCTAAGCCAGCTAAAGCTCAGATATTAAGCAGAGATAACCAAAATGTACCACTTATATAAGGCAGGACATAATATCAGCCATGAGGTGAAACTACCCCCCACTGCTATCAATGGCCACACAGAAATTCTAACAAGTACTCTGTTGAGAGACAGCCACAACTTCAGTTGAGTTAGTATTCCTTGAGAAACACAAATAAATAAATTAAATAAATTACTATATAAAAAAGAGCAGATAAAAGTGTACTTAAACTCACTTATATGTCCAGTTGACTTCAGGTAGATCTAAGCCGGCCAAATTTCAGATATTAAGCTGAGAACCCACAATGTACCGCTTATATGAGGCAGGACAGAATATCAGAGATGAGGTGAAACTACCCCCCACTGCTATCACTGGCTACACAGAAATTCTAAAAAATACTCTGTAGACAGACAGCTACAACTTTGGTTGAGTTAATATTTGGTGAGAAACACAAATAAATAAATTTAATACAGTACTATATGAAAAAGAGCAGATAAAAGTGTAGTTAAATTCACTTGTACGTCCAGTTGATTTCAGGTAGTTTTTAGCCGGCCAAAGCTCAGATATTAAGCAGAGATAACCCAAAATGTACAACTTATATAAGGCAGGACAGAATATCAGTGATGAGGTGAAACTACTCCCCACTGCTATCAATGGCTTCACAGAAATTCTAACAAGTTCTCTGTAGAGAGACAGCCACAATTTCAGTTGACTTAGTATTCAGTGAGAAACACAAATAAATAAATTAAATACAGTACTATATAAAAAAGAAGAGACAAAAGTGTGCTTAAATTCATGTATATGTCCAGTTAATTTCGGGTAGATCTTAGCCGGCCAAAGCTCAGATATTAAGCAGAGATAACCCAAAATGTACCACTTATATAAGGCAGGACAGAATATAACTGATGAGGTGAAACTACCCCCACTGCGATCAATGGCTACACAGAAATTCTAACAAGTACTCTGTAGAGAGACAGCCACAACTTCAGTTGGGTTAACATTCAGTGAGAAACACAAATAAATTAAATACAGTAATATATGAAAAAGAGCAGATAAAAGTGTGCTTAAATTCACCTATACGTCCGTTTCATTTCAGGTAGAACTTAGCCAGGCAAAGCTCAGATATTAAGAAGAGATAACCCAAAACGTACCATGTATATAAGGCAGGACAGAATATCAATGATGAGGTTAAACTACCCCCCACTGCTATCAATGGCTACACAGAAATTCTAACAAGTACTCTGCAGAGAGACAGCAACAACTTCAGTTGAGTTAATATTCAGTGAGAAACACAAATAAATAAAATAAATACAGTACTATATAAAAAAGAGCAGATAAAAGTGTACTTATACATCCAGATGATTTCAGGTAGATCTTAGCTGGCCAAAGCTCAGATATTAAGCAGAGATTACCCGAAATGTACATATAAATGGCTACATAGAAATTCTAACAAGTACTCTGTAGAGAGACAGCCACAACTTCAGCTGAGTTAATATTCAGTGAGAAACACAAATAAATAAATTAAATACAGTACTATATGAAAAAGAGCAGATAAAAGTGTGCTTAAATTCATTTATATGTCCAGTTGATTTCAGGTAGATCTTAGCCGGCCAAAGATCAGATGTTAAGCAGAGATAACCCAAAATGCACCACTTATAAAAGGCAGGACAGAATATCAGTAATGAGGTGAAACTATCCCCCCACTGCTATCAATGGTTACACAGAAATTCTAACAAGTGCTCTGTAGAGAGACAGCTACAACTTCAGTTGAGTTAATATTCAGTGCGAAACACAAATAAATAAATTAAATACACTACTATATGAAAAAGAGCCGATAATAGTGTACTTAAATTCACTTAAACGTCCAGTGGATTTCAGGTAGATCTTCGCTGGCCAAAGCTCAGATATTAGGCTGAGATAACCCAAAATATACCACTTATATAAGGCAGGACAGAATATCAGTGATGAGGTGAAACTTCCTTCCACTGCTTTCAATGGCTACACAGAAATTCTAACAAGTACTCTGTAGAGAGACAGCCACAACTTCAGTTGAGTTAATATTCAGTGAGAAACACAAATAAATAAATTAAATACAGTACTATATGAAAATAACAGATAAAAGTTTACTCATGTTACATCTGTTCTGTAGGATCTGTACTGGTTCCTCCAGTCAAGTTACATCTGTGCTGCAGGATCTGTACTGGTTCCTCCAGTCATGTTACAGCTGTGCTGCAGCATCTTTACTGGTTCCTCCAGTCATGTTACTTCTGCGCTGCAGGATCTGTAGTGGTTCTTCCAGTCATGTTATATCTGTGCTGCAGCATCTTTACTGGTTCCTCCAGTCATGTTACATCTGTGCTGCAACATCTGTACTGGTTCCTCCAGTCATGTTACATCTGTGCTGCAGCATCTGTAGTGGTTACTAATTCCTCCAGTCATGTTACACTTGTGCTACTGGATTTGTACTGGTTACTGTTTCCTCCCGTTATGCTACACCTGTGTTGCAGGATCTGTACTGGTTACTGGTTATTGGGCCTCCAGTCATGTTTCACCTGTGTTGCAGGAGCTGTACTGGTTATGGTCACTCCAGTAGTATTAGCCATGTGCTTCAGGAGCTACACTGGTAAGTGATCATGACAGTCATATTGCCCATGTGTTACAGGATCTGTTGTGTTACTGAACTTAACTGTCATATTAAAACTGTTCAAGTGGATCTGCACTGTTTACTCATAACTCCAGTCCTATTACACCTGTTCTACTGAGTTTCCACTGGCTACTGGTCACTCCAGTTGTGTTACTCCTTTTCTGCAGATTCTACACCAGTCTCCATTCTGTCTACTTGTGTTGCTGCTGTGCTGCAGGATTTGCAGTGGTCACTCTAATAATATTACCCCTGTGCTGTAGAAGCTGCACCAGTTGCTCCAGTGGCATTGCCTCTGTGCAGGATCTGCATCTCTGATTCTAGTTGTGTTACCCCTGTACTACAGGATATGTAATGGGCACTCTGTCATATCACCTTTGTGCTACAGGATCTGCAGAGGGTACTGCAGTCACGTCACCTTTGTGCTACAATATCAGAAGAGGATGCACCAGTTATTTCACTACTGTGCTACAGGTTCTGCACGAGTTGCTGGTCAGTCTGATCACAATTACCCCTATGCTACAGGATCTGCTCCGATTGCTGATTGCTCCAGTCGCAATTAACCCTATGCAATAGGATCTGTACTGGCTTTTGGTCTCTCCGGTTGCAGTTACCCCTGTGCTACAGGATCTGTACTGGTTGCTGGTTACTCCAGTTGCAATAATCCCATCCTACAGTATCTGTGCTGGTTGTTGGTCATTTTGGTCACAATTACCCCTATGGTACAGGATCTACACTGGTTCCTGGTCACTCCAGTCTCATTAATCCTGTACTTTACTGTGCTACAGAATCTACACTGGTTTCTGGCCACTACTAGGTCAGTGTTTAAAACCATGCTTTGGAGATAGTTTTTCTGTTTACATGCAAGAGGTCCATGTCCCCTATCATCTAGTTCACCCTCCCTGGTCATAGATTGTGGTGCTACTGAATATTATCAGCCCTGCGATTCTGATAGTGGATGTTCCAGGATCAACCCTGAGGCCTCTTTCTTTCTTTTTCTTTCTTTTTCTTTCTTTCTTTCTTTCTTTCTTTCTACTCCCTCTCCGTATTCCTGTTAAACCAACTCCCTTTCCTGATTCAGTTATGTGTGAGCCTTTTTCTGAAGGTCCATTAAGTACTATCTTAATCCAGAGACTATTTAAATACCAACACATTATGATCCTTTGGCATCACTGCTTGATTTGTGAAGTTTCTTTTGTACCTGTGAAATGGTTAAAGAGAAACAGTGGTTCATTCAGTTTTCTCATAGCAGACCTGTGTTACCTGTGTCTGTCTTACATCACAGAGCACCAGCAGAACAAATATATGTATGCTCTGTATCAGTGGGCTGTTAACATGAAGGAAATGAGTCAGAACGTGTGGAACTGAGGGTCACAGAAACCAGTAATAAGTGTAATGGTAATAATTCTGGCTCATTGGGAGAGGATTCGCTGGTAAGTGTAATGGTAGTAATAATGTACCATCGTGGGAGGGAGGGGTCACAGATAAGTGTAATGCTAATAATCATTCTGGATCATTGTGGGAGGGAGGGGTCACAGCTAAGTGTAAAGGTCGTAATGATTCTGGATCATTGTGAGAGGGAGGGGTCACAGATAATTGTAATGGTAGTTATTATTCTGGATCTCTGTGGGAGGGGTCACAAAAAAGTGTAATGCTAGTAATGATGATGGATCATTGTGGGAGGGGTAACAGACAAGTGTAATGGTAGTGATGATTCTGGATCATTGTGGGAGAGATCAAAGATAAGTGTAATGATAGTAATGATTCTGGATCATCTGGGATGGGGTGACAGATAACTGCAATAGCAGCAATCACTCTATATCATGGGAGAGGCACAGGTGCTCAACTGTGGTAAGCAAAACTTGAGCTTTACCACACCAGTGTCACTTGAACCAGATGACGATGCTGGTGAAAGGTGGAGAAGGGTGTAAGTTATAATGAACCTAGCTCATGTAGCAGAAGTTAAACATGTAACCCAGTATGAAAGACCAAAGTCTTTTCTAACCAAGGGAAGTGAAGGGCATGGCTCCCATAGATCCCCAAATTAAAAAAAAATCACCTGTTTTCCATCTCATACAGACTTTTTTGTGGAGATATGTCTTACCTTCAGGGCTGTGGAATACCCTGTCTTTCTAGACCTTTAACAATACTCTATACAAAATTCTAAAATACATTGTAACATAAGTGGGACATCTTGGAGGGACAGATTTATTACCCAACGGATTTCTTCCATGTGGAATAACCTCTAACATATTAAATGGTGTAACACTCTGTCCTTGTTGAAGTAAAATTTTGATGATTGGATTAGTTCACCTATATTTACTTCCAGGATTAGCAGCGGAACCCTTATCAAGAAGGGTAGTAAATCTACTATCTATACTCACACTGGTGCATGACTAGACCTTCTATAGTCATCCAGGCTACCTGCTATGTATTAATCTTTGACACTATTAGAGGAGACCATGGTGCAGCTTTCCTGGAAATGACAAAGTGAATGTGGAGATGATTAAGGGTATTAGATTTTTTTGTTTTGTTTTTTGAGAGGAAATGGTTAAGTATCTTTGGTTTCTAGAGAGGTGGGAGAGAGAACACCATAGATGCTGCATGAACACTGCATGTCTGAACGAGAAGAAATTGAAGCAAAAAATGAAAGTAAGGAGAGAGTATGTTGCTACAATTGCAGATGTATGACACAGTAACAGTGAAATATTACACTATATTAAATTATGGACACAACTGGTCAGTCTTTTCTGCTTGTAGTTCTCAGCAAGCAATCCACATCTGCCCATCCTATCTACTATGTCTTCATTTTTCTATTCGCATTTTTGAAGACCCGCATTGAAATCCACTCAACACCCATTTTAGCAACACTCTGCAGGTATTGGCAGTATTTCTATGACATAATAATTGTTAAGGTCAAGAATGTAGTTTGCACACTTTATTTGTAGCTGGCACCTTTTTTACTACCCTTCTTATCCGTGCCTCTCAGTTTGAGACCTTCCTATTTCCTGTTCATGATCCTGGGGTAGACCATGATCATGTGTGTCACCCTGTCCTTGCTAGATTATAAAGAGTGAAGTTCTGGGACTTGTGGTATTGCGCTACGCACTCCTGGTAACGTGTCACTTAGGATGCATATTCTTAGAAAAAAGTATTTTCTTGCCTATTTTGTTCAGTTTCCTTCCTGATCATGTTGTTCCACAGAATGTAAGGAAAGATCATGAAATAATTCCACATCCATGGTTAAAGTATTATCTTTTTTACAGCTTCATTAGTTGACTTATTTGTGTCCCCACTAGTTTGAATTTTACTTGTACAGTGAATAAATGATGTTTCACCAATGGTCATTTTTCACTCTTCTTGCTGTATCTCTTATATCAAGGTGACTGTCCTTTTTGAATAATTCTACCTCTGTCCACTGTTTGCTGTGGGAACCACATGGTTGAAGGGTAATTGAATGTCAGGCTGTTATAAATACATACGTACATACATACATAAATACATATATTCTCTAGTATGTACCTTGCAAGCAATGCATATCAGTTTTCAAAGAGGAATTACAGAGTATTATGGTCTGTATTTTCTTTGTTATCATTACTACTGGTTGCATTCCAAACCTTTTCTTTTTTTCTTATTGGCACACAAGTCCAGTTTGGCCCCCAAGCTTGGAGCATCCCTGTGAGAATTCTTCTGACAGCACAAAACCTGACTTTGATAGATTAAAGGTTAAGAAAATCAGGGAAAATCAGGTGCATAATCATCCTCATCCTTCCTCAGCTGACTGGGGTTATGAGCTAGGCTGTACTCCTTATCACTGTGAAGACAAGCATGCATCTTTCTGAAGCAAGGTCTGCAATGTTAGGCCATACAAAGGTATATTCTTACACAGATCCACTATCCAAGACAGCAACCAGTCGTTTACTACTTCATGTGCTTTCCTGTCAGTATCCAGCTATCTGCCAGGTAGTTTTCTTGCAATAGGTATTGGTCACCATTTTTTTCCTATGAAGAACAAGACCAGAATAGTTGCTCATGCCCCTCTGTCTCTCTAAAAGACTCTTGTAGTGCTTCGACTCACTAAATGAACCCATGTTTCCATGGTAACAATCGGAAGATCCATCTCTCTGTACCATGATCATAGCTGGTCTGTAAATCTGAGTACAGCAGGTGTTCTCACATTTTCTGTTAGGTGATCATTGCTATGTGTGTGCTATATTTCAGTACATATTATTGTGTTGTGTTTTACTCTGTTCTTTTGCTCTCGATTATATTGCATTTTACTGTAATGAAGTCTACTGAACAGGTTGTTTGAAAAAAGAAATACGGGTTTGAGAGTTCATCCATTTTCAGATGACAAAAAATAGTTATTTTTTCATCACTCTCATTTTTTCTGGCAATATATATAATTTGTATTTGATCCCTTTGACTGATTTCTGGAACAATGTGCACAAAGATTCCCATTTAGTAATTGTCTTTTATTTCTTTTTCAGTTGACACTGGAGTTCAGCTTTCCAGCATATGTGAGAGTAACTGTTTCTGCAATGAATGATATCAGCTATATTGAGGCTAACATGACTACCATTGTGCAATATCCAATCACTGCTGTTACTCTTACTGTGTCTCACACACCTGTGAATATGTCTACAACCATCATGTTGACTGTTGAGCCAGAACAAGGATACATGGTTAGTCTGAGGTATGGAGATGGAAAAATCCTTACTGCCTCATCCAAGGCACTCTCTCCTAAAACTGGATGTGTCTCCTCTCCTTTACGGTGCTCTGTTTTCTCATTCCATCACATGTATCCTGCGATTGCACATTACAACATTTGTGCAGTTGTCTCCAACTCTGTCAACACTGTAACAAAGACAGCACGCATTATTGTGGGAGAACCTATCACAGGTGTACAGGTAACACTGATGACACCTTGTCTGATTAAACTAGGAGACTTCATTAATGCGACGGTGTCTGTGCAGTCTGGTAAGGATGTGCAATTCCACTGGCTAGTTTCCTCCCTATACAGAAATTACACCTCATCTGGCAGGTGAGTGTATTTGTTGGTAATTTTATAATACAGTGATCACACATCTTGTAGTGGATGTCTGTCAGTCAGCAGTGGCTGTAGCTGCATGGTATTGCAAACACACACATTTCATCACACAGTAAAGCGTAATATTAGATGAGGCATTATACAGTCCACTTTAACATGTCCTGGAAATTTTCATTTTTCTCTAGAGTGTATAACAAAATATGGAATGGATAGGTAAAAAGTAAAAAAAAAACTGAATCAAAACTAGAGGCTAGCAATGTTAAACAAGGTCGATTCAGGTGCTCTATTATTTAATGTTTATATGCTGCAGGATGTCATGTGCAATATGGAATGGTGTCCCTTCTCCATGCTGCAGTATATTTCTGAGATTTAACATGAGCACTATACCTCATAATCTGTATTTGAGAGGATTCTCTATTGCACATATAGATTTTAAGGCTTAAATTAAGGATTTACATAATAATATCTGATGTATGACAATCATGCCTGGGGTAGGCATGCTCATTTTCTTACTTTATCACAAATCAATGAAATGTGTAAGTTTGCTGAGTACACTGGTAAAGCTGAAAGGTTATATCTTATGTTCATATTATTAACTGAATAAAAAAATAGACAATGTCATCAAGTGAGATAGACTTTTTTTACTAAATCAATGCAGATAGATTCTAAACTTTTTTCATATAATACAATGCATTCTTCATACCCTTTTGATTGTTGGTGTAGTCACTTAAAACCTGGAAGGAAGATTTTTTAGAACTTGCTTTTGCTGAAAATTAACTTGCCTAAACACTTTGCATAACTTTTTGAGCTATCCTTGCAACCTGCCACTTTGAATATATGAAGAATGGACTTGACTTTATGACTTTGTACAAAATTAAATTGCTGTCGCTCATGGTATTTTTGTTACTGCTTTAATATCCCAGTTTACCATGTAGAAATGCTGGGTCATGTGCCGCATGACAAAAGCACTTAACATTTCTTGCTGCTTTTTATTTGTTTAATAGAAGTCTCCTTTGTTGATGATAGCAGTTTTTTTTATTAATTTATTCTACTTTTGACTGCATTTGAGTTTATTACCAGTGTTCCCTGATTGCACATTTTAACTGCCTAAGTTTTGAATGTTGATCATCTTATTTGTTATGAACAGTATTGTACAACTTTGATTCTGTATTCCCTATTCAAGTGTCATTCAGGAAGTCTGTCCTCTGACTGTCCTAGCACAGTGTACTTGTATGCAGTGATCCTTTACACATATTCTCTCTTAGGCACTAAGACATAATTGTTTCCTTGATATAATGACTTGGATCTGTAGAGATTAAAATTTACAAATGCCAAAGCACCCTTCTGTACAGTAAAGAGTAATTTAATTAACAGAGCATGCTGGCAATTCAGCCTCCTAAAACACCCACATATTCATTCTTAGCTTCTGCTATTAAATATACCTCTTAGTTTTGCTTTTGTGGCATTCAGAAAGAGTTGTGATTTTCTCCCTTGTCAGGTCAGACTCAGTTCAGTGATTATGTTTATTGCAGAGCTGAAGATCAGAGGAGTGCCTTTGTCTTGATATAATCAGGAGAGGCCTCTGAGATGATGATGAAGTTACTGAAGCAGTACCAGAACTGAACAATGATTAATTCTCTGAGTTGAGGCTCTGTTCACCTGCTTAATAAATACCAGCTGTAACAGAATATCATTATAGTGGCTTAGTTTTCCTCAGATATTTATGCTGTACAGTTCCCTGTCATAGAGATTGAAAGCAATACAGGCTAACATCCATGTGTCTTAGCATGCTACCTGCCTTCAATGGAATCCAGTGGGAACTGAACCATTAATCCTTATGGGGAGTGTTGACTCAGTATGGGTCAATGCACCATGATTATTGATGCACAAAGCTCCAAAATGATGTTCCATTTTAGCATCTGTGTGTTTCTTTTTACTAGGCAGATGACATATAGCCCTTTCTATTATTTCTTTTTCTTTTGTGCCATTCTACTGAGCTTTTAAAAAAGGAGAATGTCCATACATTTCAGTTATTAGAGTTACATGTTGCACAAAAAGGTGACAGCATATATTTAGGATGTTCTGTCCTTGTTTACACAAAACACATAATTTCCTTTATGCTCACTTTAGTTAATCACGGCATGAAGAGGTGCAAGAAAATTCTGTGGTACCTGATGTCACTCTTCCATTCAGGTTGTATGCAAAATGTAGGGTACAAAACATAATGCTTCAAATTGTGATGGAATGTACCTGAGTTAGCACTGGTCATTTAGGGAGAAAGGGTAGCAAAGTTAGAACTGACTCTAAACCAGGGGTGTAGCTAGAATTTTCAAATTTGTACTCACAGCTCTCAGACTGCTACCCCCTCCCCAGCCAAGCTACGGCCATTCTTGTAATTCACAGTTTGCTCTTTTAGTATCGATGAAGAGGCATTCGCTGTAATGCCTCTTCAGTAATATAATATAGATTCACTCAAACTCAGTTCCTTGAATTGAAAATGAACCTGAAAGTCAGTTCTTTGAAAAATGCAGCATGGTAGTTGGGGTAGACAATTCATGCTTTTGTTTTCTGTAACTAAGGTACAGGTTTTGAGCTTGAGTAAATTACTAACCACCTGCTACCCCTAACTAGGGTGTTTCATTCACACACACCCCCCACCTACCTCTTAGTGCAAGAAATATGGACAAAGCCTAAAATAAATAGGGACAGATATTAAATAATGCTCTCGTCAACTTAGAAATTTGCTAGAATAACAGGATTTGTGCTAGTATGAGAAAGTTGCTAGAATAACAGGATTTGTGCTAGTATGAATTTTTCTAAAGGACATGAAGTCTGAAACTCAAATGTGTCATTATTTAGCAACTTCAGCCTTCAATGATTTTCTAGAAAATCACAAAATTTATGAGGAACAGACAAAAATATGGGGCAAAAATCTGGACATTCTGCAAAATTTGGACAGTTGAGAGGTATGCTACCTACCACACACACACACACGCACACACACACACACACACACACACACACACACACACACACACACACACACACACACACACATACCTCTCAACCTCTTGGAGCAACAAACCCATAAATAAAACTGAGGCAAAGGCCCAAAAATAAAGACATTTTTTTTTAAATATTGCTCTTATAAATTTAGAAAGATAATAGAATAGTAGTAGGTCTTGCATTAGTACGAATTTTCTGAAAGGTATGAAATCTGAAACTCAAATGTCTGCCATTATTTTCTAACTTCAGTCTTTAACAATTTGCCACTAATTTGCCAGAAAACCGCAATTTTATGAAAAATTGACCAAAAATGTGATGCAAAAATATAAAATTGCCAGACAATACAGCTGGGAACCTGTCAAAGAAGGGACACCATGAGCACTGTTAATTTGAGCAGCTGACAAAATTAGAGAATCTACATGTATTTCTGAAATAAAAGTAATGTATAACATTGATCATTACAGTTATTTATAATTGTAAAGCCTCCACGTTTTCTTCCAAAATTGCTATTTTGCGGAGGGATTATTAGGGGGAGCAACATTTTGAGCCAAAATTGGAGACAGCTGAGAGGTTTGAATATTCCTAATTCTATAAAGTAATTTATTTGCATGTATCTCTCAACCTCTTAATGCAGGAAATCTGGACAAGGCCAAATATATTGGGGGAACATACAAACAGTACTAAAAACTGATCTTGTATAAACTTAAGACAGTTGATAGAATAACAGGTCTTGCTTTAGCATGCATTTTTCCTGAAGGTTATGATGTCTGAAACTTAATGTCTGCATTATTTAGTGACTTCATTCCTAAATGATTTGCCAGAAAAGTTCTATTTTGCATTTTACAGTACGAACACCAATAAATATCTGCTAAACAAAGCAATGCAGTCTCACAATGAAACTAGACTTAGCATTAAAATTTCTCTGCCCTTGAAACTCACATTCATTGAAACAGCATTGAAACCCACATTCAAAGAAAATACATTTTGCCAGTGGCAGATAAAGATTAACTTTGTGCTGATTTCAAATCATAGACCCTTGCACATGGAGCATACGTGCTCTTTGATACACCTTCCTGATTGTATTAAATTATATTCCTTGTACAATACAGAATAGTTGTTAGAGAGCATTTTAATTTATTGTTTTGAACATTTTTCCAGTAAACAATGAAACAAAATGCATGCACCAGTAATGACAAAACAGCCCAATTCAGAACATTTCCATCTTAAAAGTCTACTCAAACTTCTACATTCCACCAGTATCAGTAAATATGCACAATCTCTGAACTAGAAAAGCCATCTACACAATTCCACATTAAAGAAATCTGTAAATAATGAAGAGGTTGCTGCTAGCAAACACCTTTATATTTCATTTTTTCATCAACAAATAAAGTGCCTGTTGCCAATAGTAGTTACATTGGATTTACATAGCGATTAACAATTTGATTAACATAGCAATTAATTGCAAACATAGTTGCAGATGAAGAACATAGTACATCAGTAGACAACTAGAATCTTTATCTGCGAAGTACATAACAGACATTAACAATTGTTACAATAAGAAGTTCCTGCTGTATAATAAGTAGTAGGCTTATGAGCATCCGACCTAGCTATAATCAAGGTAGTTAGTGGGGTGGAAAGAAAGATAGTGGTTGGATGGGGTGGGTGATATTATAGTGGGAGTTGCAAGGACATAGCCAGCATGTTTTAGGTGCGCTTTTAGTAAAGTTTTGAAGTGGGTGCATGATGGTATGGAGGTAACTGTGGGTGGGAGGGAGTTCCATAATTTGGCTATGGTGCAAGAGAATAGTGCTTCACCAGCAGAGTTATTGGCTTTAGTGATCTGCAAGTGATTTTTGTTGCTGGATCTTAGTGGTCTGGTGGTGCGATAGGGTTGGAGTAGATTCTGGAGGGATGGGACATTTAGTGGATGGTTTACTAGTTTGTGGGTGAGTGTGAGTTGATACCACTGAAGGAGGTGAGGCAGTTCAAGCCAGCCCAGTTCAGCAAGTGAGAGACAGTGGTGACTACAGTAGGATGCCTCTGTGGCGAATTTGGTGATTTTGTTGTAGCAGGTCTCTAGCTTGTTTAGATCGCATTGCCTTAGGTTGGTATATATTGGAGAGGCATAAAGTAGGGTGGAGATAAGGTGGGAATTTGCTATTGAAATCTTTGCTGCTTTGGTGAGAAGTTGCTTATTTCTGTATAATGCTCCTAGTTTTTTGTGGACTTTTTTTATGGTCATGGATATGTGAATGTCAAATTTTAGTTTATTGTCTATTTCCACTCCTAGCAATTTGATGTGTTCTGTTGGGTGTATAGTGGTGTTGTCTTTTGCTGTGATGTTAAAGTGAGAGTTGTTTTGAGTATGTTTGGTGGGGTGGAAGATGAGTAGTTTAGTTTTGTTTGGGTTGAGTATTAATTGGGTATCGGGTAACCAAGTTTCAACAAAGGAAAAGGCTTCCTGTGTGACTTTTTGCAGTTTGTAGGGACTGGGCTGAGCAGATGATGGTTGAGTCATCTGCGTTTTGTATGAGTGTGCCATGTTTGGTGGCAGAGGCTAGATTATTGGTGAAAAAAGAGAAGAGTAGGGGTCCAAGGATGGATCCTTGGGGAACCCTTATAGAGACAGGTAGTTGGGGAGATATGTCATTCTGCCATACAATGGATTGTTGGCGGTCAGACAGGTAACTCTGAAACCACTTGGTGACTGATTGAGAGGAGGATAGCTTATTGAGGACAGAGATGAGTTGTTTGTGTGGGACCATGTCAAATGCTTTAGATAGGTGTAGGAAAGTAGCAGAGGAGAGATGGCCATTGTTTTATGCTGAAGGATAGTGTTAGTAAAGGAGAGTAAGGCAGTGGTGGTGCTATGGTTTGGTCAGAAACCATGCTGAGTATTGGAAAGGAGGTTGTTAGTAAGGAGGTAGTCTGAGACCTGAGAGTGAATGCATCTCTCTAGTATTTTGGAGAGTGGAGAGAATTGCTATGGGGCGGTAATTGGTTAGTTCTGTGGAGGGGCCACCTTTGTGGAGGGGAATTATATGTGATACTTTCCATAGTGTGGGAATGTAACTTTCTGACAGAGATCGGTTAATCAAGATGGATACTGGGTAGGCCAGAGCATCAGCTGCAATTTGTAGGTATTCACTTGGGAGGTTGTCTGCTGCTAATTTGGTGGGCTTAAGTTTAGTTAAGAGTTTTTTTTATGGTGGAGGTAGGTACAGGAGAAAAAGAGAAGGCAGTGGGGAAATTACTAGTTGAAGGTGTGGGGTGGTGGGGAAGGGGGTTGTGTTGTTTAGCTAGTGATAGTATGGTTTGTGTGAAGTGCAGGAAATCTGGACAAGGCCAAATATATTGGGGGAACATACAAACAGTACTAAAAACTGATCTTGTATAAACTTAAGACAGTTGATAGAATAACAGGTCTTGCTTTAGCATGCATTTTTCCTGAAGGTTATGATGTCTGAAACTTAATGTCTGCATTATTTAGTGACTTCATTCCTAAATGATTTGCCAGAAAAGTTCTATTTTGCATTTTACAGTACGAACACCAATAAATATCTGCTAAACAAAGCAATGCAGTCTCACAATGAAACTAGACTTAGCATTAAAATTTCTCTGCCCTTGAAACTCACATTCATTGAAACAGCATTGAAACCCACATTCAAAGAAAATACATTTTGCCAGTGGCAGATAAAGATTAACTTTGTGCTGATTTCAAATCATAGACCCCTTGCACATGGAGCATACACGTGCTCTTTGATACACCTTCCTGATTGTATTAAATTATATTCCTTGTACAATACAGAATAGTTGTTAGAGAGCATTTTTAATTTATTGTTTTGAACATTTTTCCAGTAAACAATGAAACAAAATGCATGCACCAGTAATGACAAAACAGCCCAATTCAGAACATTTCCATCTTAAAAGTCTACTCAAACTTCTACATTCCACCAGTATCAGTAAATATGCACAATCTCTGAACTAGAAAAAGCCATCTACACAATTCCACATTAAAGAAATCTGTAAATAATGAAGAGGTTGCTGCTAGCAAACACCTTTATATTTCATTTTTTCATCAACAAATAAAGTGCCTGTTGCCAATAGTAGTTACATTGGATTTACATAGCGATTAACAATTTGATTAACATAGCAATTAATTGCAAACATAGTTGCAGATGAAGAACATAGTACATCAGTAGACAACTAGAATCTTTATCTGCGAAGTACATAACAGACATTAACAATTGTTACAATAAGAAGTTCCTGCTGTATAATAAGTAGTAGGCTTATGAGCATCCGACCTAGCTATAATCAAGGTAGTTAGTGGGGTGGAAAGAAAGATAGTGGTTGGATGGGGTGGGTGATATTATAGTGGGAGTTGCAAGGACATAGCCAGCATGTTTTTAGGTGCGCTTTTAGTAAAGTTTTGAAGTGGGTGCATGATGGTATGGAGGTAACTGTGGGTGGGAGGGAGTTCCATAATTTGGCTATGGTGCAAGAGAATAGTGCTTCACCAGCAGAGTTATTGGCTTTAGTGATCTGCAAGTGATTTTTGTTGCTGGATCTTAGTGGTCTGGTGGTGCGATAGGGTTGGAGTAGATTCTGGAGGGATGGGACATTTAGTGGATGGTTTACTAGTTTGTGGGTGAGTGTGAGTTGATACCACTGAAGGAGGTGAGGGAGTTCAAGCCAGCCCAGTTCAGCAAGTGAGAGACAGTGGTGACTACAGTAGGATGCCCCTGTGGCGAATTTGGTGATTTTGTTGTAGCAGGTCTCTAGCTTGTTTAGATCGCATTGCCTTAGGTTGGTATATATTGGAGAGGCATAAAGTAGGGTGGAGATAAGGTGGGAATTTGCTATTGAAATCTTTGCTGCTTTGGTGAGAAGTTGCTTATTTCTGTATAATGCTCCTAGTTTTTTGTGGACTTTTTTTATGGTCATGGATATGTGAATGTCAAATTTTAGTTTATTGTCTATTTCCACTCCTAGCAATTTGATGTGTTCTGTTGGGTGTATAGTGGTGTTGTCTTTTGCTGTGATGTTAAAGTGAGAGTTGTTTTGAGTATGTTTGGTGGGGTGGAAGATGAGTAGTTTAGTTTTGTTTGGGTTGAGTATTAATTGGGTATCGGGTAACCAAGTTTCAACAAAGGAAAAGGCTTCCTGTGTGACTTTTTGCAGTTTGTAGGGACTGGGCTGAGCAGATGATGGTTGAGTCATCTGCGTTTTGTATGAGTGTGCCATGTTTGGTGGCAGAGGCTAGATTATTGGTGAAAAAAGAGAAGAGTAGGGGTCCAAGGATGGATCCTTGGGGAACCCTTATAGAGACAGGTAGTTGGGGAGATATGTCATTCTGCCATACAATGGATTGTTGGCGGTCAGACAGGTAACTCTGAAACCACTTGGTGACTGATTGAGAGGAGGATAGCTTATTGAGGACAGAGATGAGTTGTTTGTGTGGGACCATGTCAAATGCTTTAGATAGGTGTAGGAAAGTAGCAGAGGAGAGATGGCCATTGTTTTTATGCTGAAGGATAGTGTTAGTAAAGGAGAGTAAGGCAGTGGTGGTGCTATGGTTTGGTCAGAAACCATGCTGAGTATTGGAAAGGAGGTTGTTAGTAAGGAGGTAGTCTGAGACCTGAGAGTGAATGCATCTCTCTAGTATTTTGGAGAGTGGAGAGAGAATTGCTATGGGGCGGTAATTGGTTAGTTCTGTGGAGGGGCCACCTTTGTGGAGGGGAATTATATGTGATACTTTCCATAGTGTGGGAATGTAACTTTCTGACAGAGATCGGTTAATCAAGATGGATACTGGGTAGGCCAGAGCATCAGCTGCAATTTGTAGGTATTCACTTGGGAGGTTGTCTGCTGCTAATTTGGTGGGCTTAAGTTTAGTTAAGAGTTTTTTTTTATGGTGGAGGTAGGTACAGGAGAAAAAGAGAAGGCAGTGGGGAAATTACTAGTTGAAGGTGTGGGGTGGTGGGGAAGGGGGTTGTGTTGTTTAGCTAGTGATAGTATGGTTTGTGTGAAGTGTGTGTTGAATGAGGTAGCAATATTTTCGTAGGAGTGAGGGATGTTAGGAGGAGGGGTGCTGACTTTACCTGGGTGGAGGATGGAGTTTATGGAGGACCAGAATTGTTTGGGGCTGTGTTATGAGGAGTCTAGGGCAGACTGATAGTATTGGAATTTATCCTGTTTTATTAGCTATTGCGTAGTTCTAGGACTTTCTGTCTAGTTGAGGGGGTTTTGGTTTTACGCCAGTGCTCCCAGGCTTTATCCCTGTTTTTCATTTCTGACTTAGTGGTTTTCTGTAGCCATGGGGAGGGTTGTGCTTTGGTTCTGGAATGTCTTATGGGGACATGGTATTTAAGGATGCTCAAGAAGGTAGTATTAAGAAATTCAACTGTGTCATCAAGACTGGGGTACTTTAGAGGATGCCAGTTACATTCTTTGAGGGATGAGGTGAATGTGAGTGAGTTAAAGTTTAGTTTTTTACGTATTTGATGGTAGATGACAGATTTAGCTTGGTATAGGTATTTTTTGAGTAGGAATGTTGGGGAGTGATCACTGAGGCTATCTGATAAGTAGCCTGTTATATATGACTGGGGGCTTACTGACTAGTATCCAATCCAGGGTAGTGTGCTTGCTGGAGTTTTTATTTATCCTGGTTGGCGACTGGACTAGTTGGGTGAAGCCATGAAGGTTTACATGATGGGATGGATGTTTGCCAGAACAGGATTGCCAGTCAATATTGAAATCACCTGAAATTATAGTTTCTTGGGGGAGATGGTAGGTAGACCAGCTGAGGAGGTTTTCTAGTGGAGAGATGTTTTGGCCAGGTGGGAAGTAGCATCCAATTATGTTGATGGTTTTGTTTTGGTTTATTTTGAGGTTGGTATATATTATTTCTTCATTGCCTATTTGTGGAGCTGATGATTTTAAGATCTGGATGTTTAGATGCTGTTTAAATATTATAGCTACACCGCATCCTTTCTTGTTTAGCCGGTCCACTCTTAGTATGCCGTAACCGGTAGGGAGGATTTACTCACTGATAATGTGAGGTTCTAGCCAGGTTTCTGTCAGGATGACTATATCTGGGGAGTACAAGTCTATGATGGAATGGAGTTTATGGACTTTGTTGGATATACTTCTAATATTTAGGCTTAGTAGAAGGAAGTCACTTGGCTTTCTATTGGCTGTGATATGGGAGAAGTTGTGGCTTCTAGTCTGATTATGAGGATTAGGGTTGGAGATGGTAGGGCCAGGGTTGGGGTGGATGTCTCCACTTAGGGCTAGTTTTGATATGCATGAGGTTATTAGTTTTCTCAGTTTTTGAATGTGTTTATTAGGGAAACTTTATGATTGTGCTCTGTGGGTAATAGATATGGTGGGAGGGTTATTATGTTAAGTTGTAGGGTTGCTTTATGTTTGAGTAATATAGCTGCTAGAATATGGGGGGGATGCATAAGGATGGTTCTTGAGTTGGTGGGAGGGGAGCTGAGTGAAGGTGAGACATGAGAGGTGGTGTGAGTAGTAGTATAGTGTTAGTGGTTGAGGGGGGGATGATGGAGTTTTGGTAGGATGTAAGGTATGCAAGGAGAATGCATGCAGTGAGCATAGGTAATGTATGCTTGTACATGTTAGCTGAGGAGGAGTGATAGTAGTGGGAAGATGGAGGAGGTAGTGTTGGGTTTAGTGCCTTGGTTGCTATTAGAAAGATGGGAGGGGTTTGTGAGTGTAATAAAGGTATGACCACTGGGGGCGGGAGGGAATAGGCGGTAGGGTGGAGAGCGAAGTGGGTAGAGACCCTATTAGTTGCTCTTATGAGGGGGGCTGCAAACAATCAGGTAACAGAGTAAACTGATAAATGAACATATGATAGTGAATGTGGAGACTCAGGTAGGTACCCTGTATTTCCACAAACTATCAGTTAGCTGTGCCCCAGTTCAGGCAGTTTTAATAAGTTCTATGGCACAGCTGAGCATGAGGTGCTCAAAGGGTGGTTGTAGTTTTAAAAATGGTGCCTGCCATAGGTGATATTTATTAACTTTGGGATTGGCTTAAGGTAATAAACAGGGGAGGGGGAGAACAAGGGTGTGAGCAGGCAGTTCTTTTGTACTGCTTCTGTTGAGCCAAAGCAAAGACAAGTTTGTGTTTAAGAAAGAATCAGAACTGACGAAGAACTGCTCTGAAACTGTAAGTCATTTCTTAACCATTTCTCAGGTGGAAAAACAGGATAACCTTGTATCAGTAAGCTACTGTGGTCTTAGTTTAAATTAACAAACACACAGTATTTATCAGTTATGGATGCTATTTGCTAACAGAAGGGAATAAGAGAGAAAATGGAAGATGAGTGCGTGTGTGTGGGGGGGGGGGGGCTGCATACAAGCCAAAGCAGAGTGCTGTCCAGGGGATAATGAATATTGACTCAAACAGGTAGACACATACTCAAAGTTAACTTTAGTTGTTTGCAGACAGTTCAGACCCGGACTGCGCTTTTCTTATAAGAATGATAAAGGTGGTACTGCAGTTGAATACTTAAGAGTGGTGTTAGGTTCAAAGTTAACTTTAGCTGTTTGCAGACAGTTCATACCCGGACTGCGCTTTTCATATAAGAATGATAAAGGTGGTACCGCAGTTGAATACTTAAGAATGGTGTTAGGTTGGAGAGACACTAAGCTCCTCATGGGGCCTGTAGCAGAGTGGATTGTAGTTTTTTCTATATGCTAGATAACATTTCAATATTAATAACAAATCAGAACTGAAGTCCAAGTCACTATGTATTTTGGATTAGGTCTGGAAATTCTACCTGATCTGGTTACATAAAAAGTTTTACTGAGTTTAGCAACAAGGACAGTCTCTGGAGAAATTCTTCTCAATAGGAACTTCAGGGCTAACGTCAGGATTATTCACGGAAAGTACACTGTCCTCTGAAATTGGAACAAGTGTAAGGTTACTCTGAGAAATAGTCTTTGACACAGGAAATCTGCTGCGTCACTGGATCAGAGACTGGAAGTATATGTCTTCAGTTCCTTCTGGAATCCATTCCTACCAATTGTACAATATAAGTTTTCAATTCTCCACAAAGATTTTTGATAATACCCACTTGGTCATATCCTTTAGATGTCTGCATCCTTACGATCTCTCCTTGTTTTAATGGTTTAAGAGGTCTGCTAGATTTACCGAAGTACAAGTTTTTTGACTGATATTTTTTCAAAAGTTAAGTCTTGACCACTTTGTTGATCTTTGCATTTGGAATCAATAGTTGTTCACTGATCAGCAAGGTTGTTCTTGTCTGTTAATACATTAATCTCTGAGCAGGTGAACCAAACGAGTTATCTCAGGGAATGTTTCTGAGATTGAATAGGTTAAGAAAAACATTGGTGCCATCTGTCTTAGATTTCTATACAAACATTTTGTACTTTGGACTGCATGGTCAGCGAATCCATTGGACTGTGGATAATCAGGACTACTAGTAACATGGACAACGTCCCAGGAGTCAGCAAAATTCTTCAACTATTGATTTGTAAACTGCAACTTTATGTGGACTAACATTCACAGAAAAATGTCTCTTCAATTTTTTAATGACAGTGCTGGACATTAGATTAGGAAGAATGTCAGTTTCAAACGAATTTGAGTAAGAGTCTAGTAACACTAAGTAGTGTTGACAATTGCTTTTGAAAATATGAGTAGCAGCCGTTGATCATGGTAGTTCAGGAATCTGGTTTAGATGAAGTGGCTCTTTTTGTTATTGCTGTTTAGTAATATTGCAAATACAACATACTACAGGTTCCTGCTCTATATCTTTTGATAGAAAAGGCCAAAATATTAAGCCTCTTGCCCTTCTTTTGGTAGAATTAGTACCCGGTTGTCCACAGTGTAAAATCTTGATATAGTCTTGTTGTAACTCTGAAGGAATAACTAGTTTAGGACCTTTCATGATGATTTTATCTTCCAGCATGAGCTCGTCTTGGTAAGGAAAATATTTCTGTATGTCAAATGGTAGAACAGTTTGTCGCACTGGCCATCCTTGATTGATAACATGTGTCAGCCTCTGAAGAACAGGGTCTAAAAGCTGTGTCATCAAGACATGATGAGGAAATTTTTTGACTTCCATGACTTCAAGGTGTGCTTGCTCAGTACTCATGCTCTTTTGTGGTTTGTCTGGGTGCTCTTGACAAAGCATCTGCAAGGCCTTTTGTACAGACAATATTGAAATTCTACATTTGCAATTTTAACATCACGCATTTTAAGTATGCTGGGACTAAATATATAGGCTTTTTAAGAATTGTCACTAGAGGTTGGTGATCAGATTCTATTTGAACAGGTTTGCCATAAATATAATCATTGAACTTTAGACATGCAAATACTGTTGCCAAAAGCTCTTTTTCAATTTGCGTATATTGCATCTCATTTTGGGTTAAAGTTCTGGATGCATAGGCCATAGGCTACTGGTATACCTTATGGAAAGCATACTGCATCAAGGCCATACTTTGAAGCATTGCATGAAAGAGTTACTGGTTTGTGAACATCATAATATCTCAATGTGGGTGGAATGGCAATTTTCTGTTTCAGGACGTCATATGCTCTTTGGTATTGTTCCAACCAGGACCAGTTTACATTTTTGCAGGTCAACTCACGTAACAGTGCTGAAAGGTCACTCAGGTCTGGGATGAGCTTTCCTAAATAGTTGACCATACCAAGAAAACATTTCAAAGATGTGACATTGTCTGAAAATGGCATATATCAAGAATTGCTGCTTGCTTCGATAGATCTGGTTGTAAGCCAGAACTGGTAAACAATTGACTCACATAAGTAACTTCTCTCAGCTTAAATTTGCATTTCTGAGGATTCAGTTTAAGATTCAATTCGAACTTTCTTGAGGTTTTTATCATGTTGGACTTCACCATTGCCCCCTACAATAATGTTGTCTACTATGATAGCACATGGATAACCTGAAAAAAATTGCATGTTAAAATACTTTACTCAGAATTTATCCCAAATGACATTCTCAAAAATCTGTACCTTCCAAATGGTGTACTTTTGAGGCCTAAAAGTGACTGCACATGTCTTTTGACTACATAAAACTGCAAGTTATAGCTGTTCTCAGCAGAATGGCATGTGAGAACTACTTCACCATCAGTTTGAATCTCTTCACCACCATAAGCAACTAGCTTTGCACACTTTGCTGAATCAAGTTTCTCAACAGCTTTTACTTTAATAAACATTTGTGCTGATAAAGCATTGCACTTGGATTCAGTATCTACTTTTAGCTCTACAGGTTTGCCCTTTGCTGCCAACTGATAGTCTACTGTATTAACAGTTTCATCAATCACAGAGACACCATCAACAGAGAAACTTTGCTCACAGCTTTCTAACTGATCTACTTACGTCTTTGGATGTTCTCATTTATTAAAAGACTGCAGCACTTTAGACTTGCAAAGCCTTTTGACATGATTCCACCTTTTACATTTGTGACACAGCCCGCCAAAAGCTAAGCACTTTTCTCATTTAGGTTCATGGCTGCCTCCACAATTACAACACTTAACAATAAAATTAGGTGCTGTGGCCCCATTCAGTTTATGGTTAGAGTTGGGTTCTTCCACATTCTTCAGCTTATATCTCTTATTCATCTTAACTTTGTCTCACACTATCACCATTCGCACTGGTAGACACTGTATACATGCTTTTCTCATGTGTAAGCATATTTGTGTGCTTCTCTGTAAGCTCATATATTTGACAAATCTCTATAGCTTTGCTCAGTGTTACTCACTGTCTTGAAGCAAAATCCTTCTCACTGCAACATTATTAACACCACACACAAGTCTGTTCTTTATCAACTCATCTCGCAAGTCACCAAATCTGTAGGTTTTTGCTTTATTTCTCAAGTCAGTAATGTATGCTGCTAGAATTTCACCAGACTTTTGATTTCCTGTGTAAAACATGGGCCTTTCCATAGTAATATTTGTTTGAGGGTTGCTCATTTCTCTAAATTTACGTTTCAAGCACTCAGGGTCTTCCCGCATTTCAGCCTGTATCACAATATTGCAGTTTTCCCCCTCCCCTGCATTCACAGCAGGTGCATACACAAATGAGCTTTCCCTCTCAATGCCAATTCTCAGCAATATTATCAAACACCAGTGGTTCAGGTCCACAAAATCCCTCTGCCATCACAACAAAATATGTTTAAACATAAGCATAGACCAGGTACTTGTAATTATGCTCAAATGCACAACAATCTCTTTGAATAGGCTTCACTTTGACACTGTGAACACTGCAAACATTTCAGAAACTTTGGACACTTCAAATAGCTTTAGTAAATGTTAAAAAGTAAAACACTGAGAAGAAATGCAGTTGGTTTAGCCTTTTTATACATTTTAAACATTTTGGAAATTGTTTCAAACACTTTTGTAATTTATTTCAAATATTTTTATCAGTATGTCGCAATTTCTGACATTTCAATTATCTTGGTAATTATTTAAAATGTTCTGAATGCTCCATCACACATTTGGCAACTAAAAATCATTTAAATGAATGTAAGTACCTTCAAATAACCACTGACCTGTTTGCAAGTTCACTCCAATATATTCCTCCACTTCTAACCATGTGCTTCATTGCTTGTGTGTTGTTTATCTTCGGATACCATTCTGGCACCATGTCGCTTATCTCATGCATTCAAGAGATGATGAAGCTGTGTATGGATTCAAGATATTTATTGTACATAAATATGTTAGGAACTGTAATAAGAATATGTATTTAAGCTAACTGATTCACTCATTACTTCAAACACACTTGCATGTGCATCTCTATTCATGACTGCATTCACTCTGGCTGACTGTACAAAATGGCACTGTTCTTGCACGGGCTCAGTACTTATATGCACTTGCTATCTAGCTACAGTGGCTGAATAGGAACAATACACTCAATGCACTACAGTAACCAAAGGAAGTCATTAAAATTAAAAAAAGATCTGATGACATCACCTCCAGAGACAAAGAAAAACTTAATTTTTCATTCTGCCATTCTAAGTTAAAAATTAAAAAGGCAAAAAACAAATTGAACAAATTGTTCATAACCCAGAGAATGCCCATGCTCTGGAATAGACTTTCCCATATATGTCAAGCAGAGCACCTCACTGGGCTTTTTCAAGAGAAATCTTGATGAGTGGATGGGAAATAGAAAGTTCACCCCGGGGATCACTCCAGTGGCTCTACTTGATAGAGGCACCTGGAACTAATGGCAGCATGATGCCATTGCACTTCTATGGGCTAGGCTTGTAAAGTCTCCAGGGTTATTGGCCTAGTACACACCTATGTACCTATGAAAACAAGTAGGGTGTCATTTATGAATGAAAAGTATATTGCAGGAAGATGCAGCCATGGCCAGAAAAAAACAAAAATCACAACAGTATTGCTTTTCTGAGTGTTTTAACATTTTGTAAATGGCTAGATGAGCTCAAAGGAGATGCCAATCTCCATTTCTTAATGGGCTAAAAAATTTTCGCCAATCTAACCTAGTTTTAAATGAGTTATTATTATTAGTTGTTACTATTTCATAAGGTAGTTAATGCCACCTCTTACTGACCACAGTGTGAAAATAAAATAAATAAAAAACATGACCAAACGTAGAATTTATAACCCTCAATTCTAGCACCAACTGGTTATTTCTTGTTGACCTGTCATGCTCCAGAATAGAAACATCCAAAATAATTCTGTGACTCATAAGATCTAAATTAATCCCCCTTAAAAGGAATGTATTTCAGAGATTTAACCTCTTACATTTATTCATAAATACTATATTACTCATAACATTAACTTTTCTAGTTAAAAAAAAAATCTCTGAATTTTTTCCAACATAACAAAATCTCTTCTTGAATAAAAGCAAAATCCTATTTCATATCCCATTACTGATCTTATGGCCAACTTAAAAAGGACCCAGGATCTTATTTCTTAAATAAATAGTTCAAAAAAAAGTTCTTAATGACATGTAACATCTTCTCATAATGTTAGAAACAGGATATTGTATATGCACCCAAATCAAAAATGTATAACAGCAACCCACAGATTGTTGAGTCCAGAGAATGAAAATAACCGGGTTTGTTTCCCAGACTGACCTTTTGTTTAGTATGCATGTATGTATATGTGTATTAGTATGTAGGTGTTGAAATTCAACATTATTGGATCTCACCCATTCAAATAAAAATTCAAAATTCAATTAGAGGTATTAAATACAATTCAACATTATTTGATCTCATTCATGTAGATATCCTAGTTGATGATACTCTTAACTTTGCAACTATTTGATCAATATTCTGGGAAAGTGTGTGGACTGATAAAATGTATTCAGGTATAGTTTCTGCAAGAATGCAATGGGCCTGCTGCCTATTTACAACTTAGTTTTAGGACCTTTGATTTAATATTGTGCATCCTTTTGTTTATATAAAACACATACTTAAGGAAATTGAAGAAAGTGCAGAAATGTTACACTAAGCAGATATATGGTATAAGAAATCTATGTTATAAGAATAGACTAGGGAGTTTGGATCTCTTTTAATTTGGTTCTAAACTACTTAGGAGGGGGCTTCTTTATAATGATATTTAACATGTATAAAGATGAAACTCTATTGACAACTCTGAGAGATGAATCTGGTCCTCTAGGGACATGAAGTAATTAAAATTTCATTCAGTTGCCACACCTCAGTGTACAGGTTATGGAATGGTCCTCCAATTTCTGTTAAGCAAACAGTAAGTATAACTACTCAAAAGATTAGCAGCCATGTGGTTCAAGGAAAATTTGTATTATTCTGAATCTTATATTTCCAAGCTCTTGAATAGCCAATAATATTAGCTGTAAGTTAACAACACTGTTCATTGAAAATAATCATTTCCTTAGTTAAAATAATTCGCTCCTCCACCTTTTTGGCAAAATACCAAGTAAGACATTTTTAAAATCTACCAGCCCTTTACATTCCCAAAGAACATGTACCCAAATACTTCTCACTTTCTCATCACACCTCTAACAATTAAGATCTCCTTGTGGAAAAAATCCCTGAAGTCTACTTGGGTATAAAAATATCTCTGCAAACATTTCCATGCAAAAATCCTAAAGCGTCTAGATTCTGTTGCATACTTGGAAGCCATACAGATATCCTGCAATTGTTCCTTTGTATATTGTCTTTCCATTCTCATTGTTCAGCCTTTTCTAACCTCTTCTGATTGATTCTTATAGATGTCCTTCCTTACCACTGTTGGTGTATTCTTTACAAACTGGATATCCTGACGAGGATAGCCTAACATCCTACTAGCATACCAAGACCTTAAATCCTTCCAGGTGCCATACACCAAATGTATGTCAAATATCCAATGCACATGGCAGTTGGGGGCCTGATTCTCAGAACTTCTCTACTACCAGTCCAGAAACTACTTTTCAAATTTGGACTGCAAGTATACATCTATTGCTGAGCCTTCAAAAAGATTAGTACCCCACTTTAGGTTATTTTACCTTTTACATGTCATCCAGGAAGGAAAAATGGGAGTGTGAGTGTGGGAGGCAGATTCTCCATATGAACAGACATGAGAACTACCTTTATTGTCTTGGTGCTGCCCACAACCATACTCAGTGTGAACTTGTTCATGCTTTTGTACCAAAGACCTTACACAGCCATCTGCCCTTCCTTTCTCTCTATTTAGAAAACCAGTGATTGAAGATTCTGGCTCAGGAATCCATGGCTTCTGAGTTCACCAGTCCCAACATTCTGCTGCCACTTAAGAAAAAAATCTAAAGATGTACTGAATCTTCTGCTTTCAAGTCTCTTCTGGATGTATCTGTTGGGCTGGATGGAGAACCTAATGACTGTTCAGGTCCACCAACGGCCCCCTGTGTCATGACCCAGTTGGAGGCCAACATGGGGTTGCCTACCCACACATCTGCAGAGCCTGTGTCTACATCTCCTATAGACAAGGAGGGGGAATCCTGGATGGTAATTTTAGAGGGGCCTAGGGGGAATCATACCTCTCAATGTCCAGATTTTCGCAGAATGTCCAGATTTTTGTCTCATATTTTTGGTCTGTTCCTCATAAAATTTGTGATTTTCTGGCAAATCACTGTCATGATCTGAGGATTAAAGTCACTAAATAATGATATACATTTGAGTTTCAGACTTCACATCATTCATAAAATGTATGTTAAAACAAGCCCTGTTACTCTAGCAACTTTCTAAGTTTATAAGAGCAATATTTAAAAAAATGTCCCTATTTTTAGGCCTTTGTCCTCCCCTTTTTGTTGGGCTTTGTCCAGATTTCTTGCATTGAGAAGTTGAGAAGTATGGGGGAATCTCCAGGTTCTTGTTAGGGAGGAGGTCACTGGTTCCCTTATTGAAGTCAGGAAAGGGTCTGAACATTCTAAGTTTATTAGAGATGATGTTCCTTTGAAAAAGAAACAGAAGAGCACACATGTGACTCCTGTGGCTAAGGATCCTCACAAAGAGTGTTAGGGTTTCATTCAGGTTCTTTTCAAAGCTCATATGGCTTTGACGACCCTCATAGGATCATAAGAAGTTACTAGGCTATTGGCCCTGAGGCCCTTACAAGCCTAGCCAAAAATTTAGCCCATGTTCCACCAAGTCAGCACCCTATGCCACTGTCTAGCAGGGACATAGATGGAATCCCAGGAGTGTATATTCTTTTCCCCATCCAGTTATCCAGGTTGCACTTAAAAAGGTGTAATGAGGTGCTCTGCTTTACGTGGAAGGGAGTCTATTCCACAAAAGGGGGAGTCTCTGTGACACAAATCTGTCCCGCCAACAAGTCCTATTGATGTCACAGACCAGGTTGAGGTCTCACGTGTTGGTTACTTGAGTGGAGCTTGACTTGCGGACATGCAGCAGTCCCATCAGGGCGGGGACTGAGGTTTCTTTGTATGCCAGACAGAGGAGTGTGTAGGAGACTGAGAAGAAGGACAGGGCTTTTAGCCTATCTGTGTATCCTCTGGGTGAGAAATATTTGTGGTCTCTCCAGCTGCTGCATGTGCTTTGTGAGGTACATGCCAAAAGGGGCATTGTATTCAATAATTGGTCTTATAAGGGAAGAATACAGGGATGTTATGATCACCTTGTTTCTGGATGAGATACCCTTACTAATGAGGTGGGCCATGTAGAAAGCTTTCTGTACAATGGAGGCAATGTGGTGGTCAAAAGTCAGTTTGCTATCAACCTGGGTTCCCAAGTCCCTCACGACTTGATTGCATGCTTAGTGCCTTATTATCAATGTGATCATTTTTGGGGATGTCATTCTCCCCAAAAGGGATGATGATGCATTTTTTGGCATTCAGTTTGAGGCCATGTTTCTGGCACCAGTCATTTGTTTGGGTGAGACTCTCTTGGAGGATGTCCACATCACTAAAGGAATTGATGACAGCACCCAGCTTGCAATCATCTGCAAACTTGGTCAGCCATAGCCCACTAGATTTGGCCTGCACAATGAGAAGTATATCCCAAATAGCAGAGGCCTCAAGACCAGTCCCTGGGGTACACCACCTGTTACGGGTCTACTACTTGATTTGGCTTCCCCTATTTTGACTAGGTGGGTTCTATCAGTAAGCCAGTTTGTTACCCATGTGGTAACATATGGATTGATGCTTAGTTGAGAGAGTTTATCTATTATACCTGAGTGGGGAATAGTATTGAAGGCCTTGGCAAGGTCAAGGTAGGCGGTGTGCACCATCTTCTCTTCGTCTATGGGCCTTGGTGGGATTTTCTGTCCCTTCCTCTCTTCTGTGGTCCTCTACTCCTTCTAAGTGGTCTCAAGAGTCTGATTGCTCTGAGTAGGATGTGGACCTAGATTCTTTAGAGCAGACTTTGGCTTACCCTTCTCAAATTCATTCTCCTCTAACTCTGGGTTCTAAAGAAGAGGATTCCTTTCCCCTGATTCCCCCATTGAAGAGTTGTCCATTAGAGGCATTATTGTCTGCATGATGGAACATTTTAAATGGGACTGTTCCCAGATTTCTAATCTTCAAAAGAAGTACTGTGATTTTTTGCAGATTGATTTATCACAGCCTTCAGCAATCCCTCGAGTCTTGGATGCTCTTTTAGACACCTTTTTTCCCCTGAAACTCAGAAGTTTTCATATAAAAGCCCTTCTTCTGACTGTGTAATGATTTCTCTGGCAATTGACAAGTCTTCTAAATTGCTCTTCTCAAGCTTTTGCCTTCTAAAAAAGACAGTCATGCTATGGACAGGTATGGAAAAAAGTACATATATCTGCTACATTAGCTTTCAGAGCCATAAATTACCAGACTTCTCTGACTACGTATATCATGGCTCTTCTGTCTCAATGGTAGGATGTTCCATCTGACTTGCCTGATTCAAAAGTTAAGTCATCCTCTATTTCTCTTTGAGCTCTGCTTCCTAGATAACTCATCAGTGTATAAAATGTAGTTAAGATGCTGCTGATGCTTCCTCTCGGCTGGATGCATCAGGATCTGTTGTTAGGAGGTATTCCTGGTTGCATCTACAGTCCCTTCCTGAAGACATTAAGGCTGCATTGATGGACTCTCCTTTAGACAATCAGAATCTTTTTGGATCTGCAGCAGCTGAGCTTTTCAAGACCTTGTTGGATAAGGGAAAGGTCATGCAAGGTCTTAAGTAGATCTTCCTTTCTCCTATTCCCAAGTTTCAGAGAAATTGCCCCTTTAAATCTTCTTTATTGCAGAGGCAGCAAAGGCAGCTTCTCATGAATAAGAGGTCTTCTAAAGGTTTTTTTTACTGATAAGCCTTTTCAGGGCTATAATGGTCAAAAAGCCTTCTTTTCCTGACAAATCTGCATCCATTTTATATTCAATCTGTTCTCCCCCTTGGCCAGATTCCTCTTTCCCTCAGGCTGACTCTTTCTATTCCAGTTTGGCAACCCATAACTACAGATTTGTGGGTGCCTTCCATCATTCAAAATGGGTATTCATGGTTTGGAAGTCCCTTCCACCTTTTTGGGCATTCTCCAACCTTTGCATTGCCACCTTCCTCACTTTCCTTTGGTTCTTCAAGACCTTTTGGTTCAAAGTAGTGTTCAGCCAGTTTCACCCTCTCAGTAGGGCAAAAGGTTTTATTCCAGAATGTTCCTGGTTCTTAGGAGGGAGAATTCTTGGAGGCCCCTTCTGGAATTTCCCTTTCTCAACACTTTCCTGGATGTGCTATCTTTCAAAATGCTCTTTCTCCAGTCTTTTTTCCCTTGTTGTTCCCTTAGGTTTTCCTGATGCCTCTGGATCTGAAGGATGCCTACTTTCACATTCCTATTCATCCTCTTTTCAAGAAATGTTTATCTGTTTCTTCCTTACACTGTAGGTTTTCTGATTTACCTTTTAGTCTTTCTACTGTTCCAAGAGTCTTTATCAAATGCCTATCCTGAGTAGTAGCATTCTGTAAACTTCAGGGAATTTAGATGTTCCCTTATTTAAATGACCTGCTGATTCAAGCATCGTCTCAGCACCTCCTACTTCAGGATCTTGACTACACTATGCTTCTCCTCCAGAGTGTGGGGTTCACTCTAAACCTCAAAAAGTCTGTTCTAACTTCTTCTCAAGACCAAGTTTTTCTGAGTTGCAGGATTCAGGCATTGACAATGATGGCTTTGCTTCCTCCTCCCAAGGTCCTTTCTTTGACAGCCTGTTTTCAGTCTCTTCTTCCTCTGCAAGTACTGCATGTAGAAGAGTGTGTTCAAGTTGTGGGGTTCATGGTATCCACCATTTCTGTGTTTAATTTTGCCAGGCTACAGATGAAAACGTTGGAATGGTATCTCAAAACCGTTTGGGTTCAACATGGCCATCCTCTGGGTTTTCTCATCCCTCTCTTGCCTTGCCTCAAACTCAAGTTCTTCTGGTAGATTCAACAGATTTCCCTGAATTCTAGCCTACCTTTTCAAGTTCCTCTTCTGACTCAGGACCTGTGCACAGATGCATCTGATCGGGGTTGGGTAGCCTCTCCCAGCAACACCTGGGACCATGGCGTTTGGTCTTCCCTGCAACAAGTGGACCATATCAACAGAAAAGAGATGAGAGCTCGGATTCCGGCTCTTCATGCTTTGTACCCTATTTGGGTTCCATGTCATTTGAGTATTTTTATCGACAACACCAGAGTTATGTGTGCACATACAAGCAAGGGGGCACATCTGCAGACATGCTGCCGAATCCCATACACTACTGCCTTGCCTTAATGTAAACTGATCAAATCTTTCAACAAAAACAGTGCTCATTCACTTGATGTCAGTTTGTAAAATCTTGTAAATTTTTCACTCTAGCAGCAGACAACAATTTCTTTCTTCCCAATTTTGAAATCAGTTTTAACATGCTATGCATTTATTCCATACAAAAAATTAGGGAGTTATTTATAGAACTGTTTCTGCTTCTGTATCTGTCAGACAGTAATTCACCTTAAGCTCTTAAGCAAGTAGCATATATAATGTAGAATATTATATATATCATTTCTATTAAATTATATATACAATAGGTACATAATTCCTAATAAATTATGTATATATGAAGTACATATTGTAAATATGTACGTAATTTCTTTGTTTTGCAACCATATCAGATAAGCACATCATATGTATTTACTACATTTAAAAGTGTAATCCCTTTATAAAAGTGACCACATCCCTGCTAACTTTATAGCCTTTCATAATTCAGCTATTTATTTAAACATCTAATTTACTTCACTATGCTGTTTTAGACATTTAGAAACTTTTACATTCATATTTATAGAATGCCTTTAGTTTTAGCTTCACCTATTTTGCTCAGTTTGTATTATCTATCTGGAATGTCGATAAGTTACTCTTTACAGATCTTTATAAAGATCCTCAACTTCTTCTTATTCTATATATATATATTTTCTTTATTCTACCTTCATTATCAGTGTAGTATTTTCCAGCTGTTTATATAATTTAAATATTCACAGCTTCACACAAATACATCACCTATGTGTTCAATGCTGTCTCGCCAGATAATCTTTTCTTCTGAAATTAATGTATATACTTCAGATTTATAATTAGCAAGGGGCAGCCATGGTGGTGCAGCGGTTAGTGTTGCTGCCTCACAGCAAGAGGTTCTCCAGTTCAATTCTCAGCTGGGGTGCCTTCTGTGCAGAGTCTGCATGTCCTCCCTGTGGTCAAGTGGGTTTCCTCCAGGTGCTCTAGTTTCATCCCAAAGACATGCAGTAGGTGGATTGGACACTCTAAATTGGCCCTGCGTGTGTGTGTGCCTTCTGTGGAAGGTTGGGTGACGGGCTGGCAACTTGACACCATAAAACTCCACTGCCAATTATGAGCAGACAGATGATCCGCTGTGGCAACCCCTAACCAGGAAAAGCCAGAAGAAAATTTATAATTAGCAATATTTATATCACTTCTTTGTAAGCTTATTTTTCTGACATATATTCTTAAACCTATTTGTTTTTGTAAATAACTGAGAGTGTACCATGCATATCAACTGCAGAGGGGCATATGTCCACATGACCGGCCAGACTTATGTGGTCAACAAAATAAACAAATTAATGAATATTCTCTCCTTAGAATTCTTCATGACTTTTTTGCAAAGTTTCAGATACTGAACACACCCATACTTGTGGTTATGTGGTGCTATGTCATTTCTTTATCCTTTACCAGGTTTAGGAGCTTGTGCCCCATGGATACTAACTGTACACTATACCCTAAACTGTGTTGCAGTTTCATAACCTAGTTCTTTTTCAGTGCATAACCGAGACATCTGACTGTATTGTCCACAGCATGAGCAACTGTTAATTTCATCACAGTTCACTCTAACTTTATGTTCTGCTTTGAGACTTTGAAATAATTATCAGAGAGAGATGTAAGAGAGGCATGTCCGTTACAGCTTACTAGAAACCAGGGCACAGGTTAAATAAAAGCATATCTCAGAAAAGTCATAACTGTAGCATTTCTGCATAAGGCCTTAATAAGCATAACTTTCCTGTATGTTGCTATTCTATATATTCGAAAAAGCTATCCATTAATTTTTAAGTAATTTTGGGGGATTGTGAAAACCAGTATTAAAATCCCACAACTGAATGCCCTGATGTGTTGTGATAATAAGCTGAGGGGAGGCTTGGCAAAGTCCTCATCTTCTGCTAAACTTTCAATTTCTGCAGCCATCCATATTGCTGTTACACTATGCATATCCTCCTCTTGATGTAGTAAAATATAAAGTACCCCTTTTGAAGTAAATGTAGTATTACTAGACTTGAACTAACAAATGCAACACTGCTATAAGTTATGGTGCTATTGCAATGTGAGGGAAGTGTAAGCAGTTATTATGAGGCAGGCAACGTAATAGTATGACTTAAAGATGACACTTTCTGTTGAGAAATTACAGACTGAATTTTGTGATCCTAACTGCCAAAGTTATGTTACAAGTAAACCTTTTTTAATTTTATTTTATATTTTAAGCCTTATAAGCATTGCGACTGAAGTGCCAGGATCGTATTCCATATCTGTGAACATTTCTAGCCCACTCTACAGTCACATTGGGCCTTTTGTCAAGCAGTTGGCAAACAGAGTCAGCGTCTTTGCTCCAATAACAGATATCAAGGCCACTTTTCCATTTGGCATTAACCACACTGCTCTCGAGTTGCGTGCAAATGGTACTTATGCTACAGATTTGCTGAACTTCACTGCTCATGCCTCTGTCGATGATGCTGAGTTTGCTTTTGATTTTGGAGATGGTTCAGCACTTCTTCTAGTTAAAGGAACAGCTCATCAATTTGGAACCAGTGCCTCTGGACAACATCAGTTTACACACGGTAATAATAAAGCAACTTCATGTTTACTGCTCTTCGTATAGTAAAGTAAGATGGCCATACATTTTAATTGTTGAAGAGTATTTTAACAAATTCACTATTTTATTATGACATGCAGTGAAGCAATGCTGTGCAGAATATAATTAATGCTTTTAGCAGCCACTCTTTTCTCCTGTGTTTTTTTTTACTGTAAAAAAAAAAAACTAAAGTACTTTTCTAAAGTTACTGACTGCTGCATTTGATACAGAGGTAAATGTACACCCTGTAGATTAAAGGCAATTAAACTGGGCATACCACAGTGATGAAAGTAGTTTTATGTTCACATTCTGACTTTTAAGAAAATAAAAGGGGGCCCACACATTAAAAGTACAAAGTTCTATGTGTTGTCCATCTACAGTGCTACTGAAACAAAGGTTACTTTCAGAAGAGACTGGATCCCCAGACTGAAAATTCAGTGAGAGCTAAAGTCCTGTTTTTTTTTCCATTGGTAGTATTTGTATAAGTTAAGTTAAAAACATAGCTACACATGCAGACATGCATGTAGCTTTATGTTACAAGCAGAGCATGTATGTCTAGACATATGCAGATAAGCAGACTTGCACGTACATAAAGGTGTGCCCATGCTCAAATGTTCATACTCATGTATCAGACATGCATAATTTAAAAACCTAACAACAAACACTTGGAAATTCAATTTATTCATTACCCATCTACTGGCAAATGTGGCACTTTATCCTGCTAAGAAAGCAACTCCAGTACTTCATTCAGATTTATGTATTTCATAGGTTTATAGGTTGGTACTAGGGTATCGGCCCTAGGGCCTATACAAGCCTAGCCATAACAATTCCCTGGCTATTTCTTCCCACAATATTTACTTCCCTGGAGCCCTGTTTAGCAAGGGCGACTGATGTGTTTCCCGGAGTGAAATTCCTATCTCCCATCCGGTCGTCAAGGTTCCTTTTGAAGAGGACCAAAGAGGTGCTCTGCTTGACATGTATGGGCAGTCTATTCCAGAGACTGGGGAGTCTCTGGGTCAGGAATCTATCCCTCCAGCATGTTTTGTTCATTGTGATGACAAGGTTTAGATCTTTGGAGCG